>NC_091978.1:281895097-282195097 GCF_044704955.1 Pristiophorus japonicus
GATTTTTAATCTAAATGATCTAAACAAAAACTGATTTTCAATAGACCTGCTCTGCCGTCGTAACTTTACCAGAAATGCTGCAGAAACCCCGTTTGTGCGTAACTAATCTCATTGTACTTGCTGCAAGCAAACACCACTGAAGTTGGCAACATCTTCAGTGAGAAAAAGTAAAATATCAAGTGCATTCTTATTCCAATTAAACAGCACCTTCTGTCGACGAAGGTAACACACACCTAAATCTTAGTTACCACTAAAAAAATTTAAATTTAAGAATTGATTGTTGCTTGTTACATCTCCCTGAGCAGGCTCGAGGGGTGGAATGGCCTACTCCTGCTCCTATTTCTTATGTACTACATCTATCTAATTTGTCTAACGATAAAGCAAGGTGGTTGGGCTACACTGGCATAGAATTTCCCTTTATAGCTACGGAAGTCAGAAGGAAAGGGAACTCACAGGACCACATATCTTTACAGAGCCCTGACATGCAATACCAAGGAGAATAAATTACAAAATAAAGTATTTGGAGCAAGGAGCGTACAGAGATAATGATCTCACAACCCCTACAAAGTTTAAAAACCATAGTGCTCATATTGTATTGTATTTTTCTGATTATTCAGCATCTTATTTTGCAAAACCAGAACTATAATCGGATGAGATGTTAAACCGAGGCCCCGTCTGCCCTCTCAGGTGGACATAAAAGATCCCATGGCACTATTTCGAAGAAGAGCAGGGGAGTTATCCCCGGTGTCCTGGCCAATATTTATCCCTCAATCAACATAACAAAAACATATTATCTGGTCATTATCACTGTTATGTATGTAAACTTTATAATAGTGAAAGACTTGCCACCAGGGGGAGCACTTGTTGGAGACCCAAGGGTCACCTGCACAACTCATACAAGCAAGTATAAAAGGTTGTCTGCCATGCTGATTCTTCACTCTGGAGTTTTATTAAAGAAACTAAGGTCACAACAGTTTGAGCTTATAGCACACAATCTTGTGGAGTTATTCTGAACATAACAATCACATTGCTTTGTGGGGGTTTGCTGTGCACAAGTTGGCTGATGTGTTTCCTACATTACAACAATGACTACACTCCAAAAAGTACTTCATTGGCTGTAAAGTGCTTTGAGACTTCCGGTGGCAGTGAAAGGCGCTATATGAATCCACAGAGTGATTATTGGCACTAGTTTTTTTTGAGCGTCCTTCTGCGCCGTTGATGGAGTCCAACTTTCAATCTTCAAAATCCTGGATTTCAAATATTTGAATTTCTACAAGTCAATCTTTACTGACCCTGTGAACCATAGCTTATAACTTAGTTAAACAAATATTGTGTATTATCTATAGCAGTCAGATGTTTGTTTGATGTGGTCCACATGTGATGGGGCTCCAATAATTCTTTCCCTTGATGCAGTTTTGTTCAGCAGAAATCAGAAAACATAAGATTTGGTAACATCTTCAATGAAAATATTTTTCTGTTAATTTCCAGTCCTGGATTTTCTGCAATAACTAACAGTGCAAGTTCTGCGAAGCTTTGATGGATCCACAGAAAAGCAGCAGAGATGACCATTCCTCCCTTGCCATCAGTATATAACAGAACTGAAGGATCTGTGCTGCTGATTTCCAGCAAAACACATTGATATCTTACAATGACATTCTGTTGTACATTTCCAACCAATATATATCTCTCACAAGTATGATGGCTTCTATAAAGTAATATGCCAATCTGTCTTGCTGCAAATTATAAACAAACACAAGTTGGATTGAGCATGACCAACACACTTCAGATGCTGTACTTCGCATTTAGTCTAAACCACCAGCAAATCATAACTGAACAATCTTAAAATAAAATATACAAAGAGAGAAACCAAGCCATTTCCTGCTATTTTTCCTCAGTCTTTTGCTGTTCTGTGATGGAAAATGCTGATGAGTGACTCAAAAGTGTTCACTTCCATGTCCCTTCTCAGTTAATCTAGCAGGAAGCACCCTTCAGCAATGCAAGAAAATACTTAAGCCACCACCCGCCCCCCCCAACTTGGTTTTTCCACTATTCTTCAAAAAACCCATAAGATAGACATAAAGAGCACTGTAACATTCCATACTTCCAACGGCAGTGAGGAAGAGACAGGGAGAAAACAATTCAAAAAGGTTCCACCACCGCACAATTATCCCTCAAGCTAAATTATAACAAAACAAAATAACCTCAAGTATTAAACTTCAACAAATCATTAAAAACATCCCCAAATTCTCTGAGAAGATGTAGCTGTGCCATGTGACAAACATTTATGTAAACTTCAAAATAGAAATAAACTAATGTTAGATTAATATGTTTGATTGATCAATTTATATTTTCTTGAATTCTAAAAAGGTATAAAACCACAAGAAATAAGTCACCATCACTAGTATCGTACCTGCTGAATTCAAGAGGTAGGAGTGTAGATTTTTGTCTTTACTGTTTGGGTGTTAATCATCCATGGACCATGTACAGTAGACACCTCAAGTCGCTGGAGAAATACCACCAACGATGTCTCCGCAAGATCCTACAAATCCCCTGGGAGGACAGACGCACCAACATTAGCGTCCTCGACCAGGCCAACATCCCTCCCAGCATTGAAGCACTGACCACACTTGTGGCATGCCAGACACGAGACTCCCAAAGCAAGCGCTCTACTCGGAACTCCTTCACGGTGAACGAGCCAAAGGTGGGCAGAGGAAACGTTACAAGGACAGCCTCAAAGCCTCCCTGAAAAAGTCCAACACCCTCGCTGACACCTGGGAGTCCCTGGCCAAAGATCGTCCTAAATGGATGAAGTGCATCTGGGAGAGCGCTGAGCACCCAAAGTCTCATTGCCGAGAGCATGCAGAAATCAATGTAAGCAGCGGAAAGAGTGTGCGGCAAACCAGTCCCACCCACCCTTTCCCTCAACGACTATCTGTCCCATCTGTGACAGGGACTGTGGCTCTCGTATTGGACTATTCAGCCTCCTAAGGACTCATTTTAAGAGTAGAAGCGAGTCTTCCTCGATTCAGAGGGACTGCCTATGATGATGATGATGATGGTTAATCATCACTTCGGTGGAGTGCAGCATGGGAACATTTGGTTGGGAAGGATCATGCGTCCTTTCTAGAACATGCTAGATTTCCCTTGCATTCATTTAAATGTAAGGAAAATGAGGCAGTTTATTTTGCTGGCATCTGATCCTCCATGTCAGGTGCTCCTTTCTGTGCTACACTCAGGCAGTGCTTAATGCCCAGGTGATAAAGACGTAAATCTACCTCAGGAATCCTGAAGGCCACATACTTGACTGAGTCACAAGATGCACTTTGGCCGAATAAACATTTTTGAAAGCCAAGGCGATTCAGCAATATTTTGTAAGTCTCCAAATAACCATTATAACTGGAATAATATTTTCAGAAAGCAAGCTGGCAGGGTATCTACATTCCATCAAGAAATTGAACCAACTTTTTTTTCTTTCATATTGTACAACATATTGAAAACAGAAACTTTCAATATGTTGTACAACAGCAGAATAAGAGACTCAGAAATGGCACAATTTCAAGTCATTCATTTGTGTGCAACATTTACTATGCTTCATGATTCATTTATTAAATGCAGCAAGAAGTTTTTCATTCAAGAAAATGTAGGCAGGCACCTTCCCTGATGGTTCTGTGGTAATCTCAAGCGGAGGGTCAGGGGATGCACTAAAATTAATATTGCAGTCCCTGACTTAAGAGAGAAGTGGAGGGGAAAAAATAAAATCAGCCAGGCTTCTTAAACCTGATCACTATCCAATGACCTTTACTGAAAACTAGAGCATGTAGATATCAGAGGGGTCACTATCTTACTTCACACTTGCAGTGGGGCACATCTTCTGCCAGCAGTGCGTATCAGAAACTTGGGTGCGCATTGCACAGAATTTAATTGACTGGACAATTGTGCTCGGTGCACAACCATATTTCTGATATGTGCTATCAGCAATTTAAGCTCTGCACCAGTAGCATAGAGTTAGAAAATGACTCTTCAGTTTTGATGTGATACCCTCCATAAAGGTAGTAAATGTAACCCCACCATTTAAGAAAGGAGGGAGAAAGAAAATGGGGAACTACAGGCCAGTTAGCCTGATATCAATAGTAGGGAAAATGCTAGAATCTATTAAGGACACTTAGAAAATAATAATAGGATTGGACAGTCTCAACACAGATTTATGAAAGGGAAATCATGTTTGACAAATTATTTTTTTCAGGTAGTAACTCGTAGAATAGATAAGGGGGAATTTGTGAATGTGGTGTATTTGGATTTTCAGAAGGCATTCGATAAGGTGCCACACAAGAGGTTATTTAAACAAAATTAGGGCTCATGGGATTGGGAGTAATATACTAGCATGGATTGAGGATTGGTTAACGGACAGAGAACAGAGTAGGAATAAACTGGTCATTTTCCGGTTGGCAGACTGTAACTAGTGGGGTACTGAAATGAGGTGCTTGGGCTCCAGCTATTCACAATCTATATCAATGACTTGGATGAGGGGACCAAATGTAATATATCCAAGTTTGCTGATGATACAAAGCTAGGGGGGAGTGTAAGTTGTGAGGAGGATGCAAAGAGACTTCAAGGGGATATAGAAAGGCTAAGTGAGTGGGCAAGAACATGGCAAATGGAATATAATGTGGAGAAATGTGAAGTTATCCACTTTGGTAGGAAAAATAGAAAAGCAGAGTTTTTTTTTAAATGGTGAGAGATTGGGAAATGTTGGTGTTCAGAGGGACCTGGGTGTCCTTGTACACAAATCACTGAAAGTTAACATGCAGGTGCAGCAAATGATTAGAAAAGCAAATGGTATGTTGGCCTTTATTACAAGAGGATTTAAGTACAAGAGTAAAGACGTCTTACTGCAATTATATAGGGCCCTGATGAGACCACACCTGGAGAATTGTGTACAGTTTTGGTCGTCTTACTTGGATATACTTGTCATAGAGGGAGTGCAACCTGGGATGGGGAATTGTTCTATGAGGAGAGATTGAGTAGACTAGGCCTATATTCTCTAGAGTTTAGAAGAATGAGAGATGATCTCATCAAAACATACAAAATTCTTACAGGACTTGACAGGGTGTTTGCAAGGAGGATGTTTCTCCTGGCTGGGGTGTCTAGAACCAGGGGTCTCAGTCTCAAAATAAGGGGTCGGCCATTTAGGACTGAGATGAGGAGAAATTTCTTCACTCAGGGGTGGTGAAGCTTTGCAATTCTCTACCCCAGAGAGCTGTGGGGGCTTAGTCGTTGAGTATATTCAAGGCAGCGATCGATAGATTTTCGGATATTAAGGGAATGAGGGAATTTGGGGATAGTGCAGGAAAGTGGAGTTGAGGTAGAAGATCAGCCATGATCTTATTGAATGGCAGAGCAGGCTCGAGGGGCCGAATGGCTCCTATTACTTTTGTTCTTATTCAATTGCCTGCTGTCAATCACTGTTCACGTCAAAATTTTCAAAGACGCTTACATTCCCTCAAATCATTGTGTTCTTTTCAGATGTGGTATGTTTAAACACACACACCCTTTCCCTCTCCAACTGTGCTGCCCTTCTGATATAGGAATCAGAAAACACTGGAGAATTGTCTTGGCGCAAAGCGATACATCAATTCTATTCCAAGGTCAAATATGTTCCTTTTCTGAATGGCTGGAATACCAGCTGTTATGCTGGATTCAGATCCCGATACCTGAACTGAAGCCAAGTTATAGGATTTTTTCCCAACCCAGTAACAATGTTGAGCAGTGTTTCAGGGTCACATTAACAATTGCTTGAAACCTCCCCTGGTTCATCAAGAATGTGTAATAAAGGGTGAGTTTTCCGGCAGTCATTCTGAAATTTCAACAATTCTGCAATTCATTTCAAACAATTATGAGCATATGTTATTTTATTCATATATTGAACAGAGATGGAAACTCGGTGGATTTGGATGAATGCAAACCCAACAGCCTAGGGTTTTAAAGCATAAACTAATTTGTGAATAATAAAATGTGGATCAGGAATGGGCACATTCTCGTGACATGCCAGCAACCATGTTCTTAGCAGCAACTGGAATTCTGAGCCACATTGAAAGTCGCCATCAAAATAAGTAATCAAACCCCAGGAGCTGCAGCATTTTACATCACGTTCACACAATGAAAAGAAAAGGATTTTTTTCAACGTGCTGTATGTAGAAACATCATGATGTGCACTAAAATTTCTTTGCAGTTATTTTACAAAGGTGGTAGTTCATTCATTCATTATTTTGCCTAGTAAAAGTATCATTTGAGAAAAAAATTCAAATAGGTTGAACTTTTTTTCTTTATGTTTGTGTGAATAAAAGTGTTTTATTGGCACAAGACATTTTATTATTCCGAACTATATTTTGCAAATATTTTACAATTGCTTAGGGCTCTGTGCTGATTTTTATTGATCACACCACATCAAATCACTGGAGCTTCTACATGTTACCGTGACAATATCCTGCTTGGCAGTTCAGTGTGTGTACAGTAGCAGAAAAAAAAGCAAACAGCATTAAGCTCATTACTTCCTAAGGCAGTCCTGTATTATATATATAAAAAGTCAACTCATAGGTACAGTTGTTTATTTATTCCCTTCAAGACATTTTCTAACCTATTTTGTTTCTGCATTAATTAGGGTTCCCTACCCATTGCACCCACCATTCCACTTTGAAACAGAAGGCAATGAATTGCTCTCTAACCGCTATTAGCACTTTTCTTGAACCACGTGCTAGGAGGCCGCAAGAACTGTGTAGACTGGTTCAGCCCCTCATACCTTTTCCCAACAGTCTAGCTGAGATCAGGAACTCAATGGAGAAATTGAAAGGGAGAAATCACATCCTAGTCATAAAGCAATGCAGCATAAGCCACCTTATTGCAAAACCCCAATGATAAATATTAATGTTGCCATGTTACTTGCAGGAGCTACTTTGCCCTTCAACAGCGCTGATATATATTTAGATTTGGGAAAATGGCATTAACCTAGATATCTGTCTGGACTGCCAGCTTCACCAGCAAACATTGCACTCAAGAAATTAATGCATTGTGCAAGACATTTTAACAAGGTGATCAGGCTATTTACAATCTATATTAACGACTTGGAAGAAGGGACTGAGTGTAACGTAGCCAAGTTTGCTGACAATACAAAGATGGGAGGAAAAGCAGTGTGTGAGGAGGACACAAAAAATCTGCAAAAGAACATAGACAGGCTAAGTGAGTGGGCAAAAAATTTGGCAGATGGAGTATAATGTTGGAAAGTGTGAGGTCATGCACCACATTGAAGCATACAAGGAAATCAACTGTAAGTTTGGATTCCTGTCCAAGCTAGCTGCGCTCTCGACTCATGAGATCAAGCAAGCCACAGCAATTCTTGCCCGCTCCTACCCCAAAGATCTGGAACCTATGATTGAAAGTGAATTCATCCAGTTTACTAGCTTGGTGGCCTCAACAGGGCTTCAAACCTCAATTTGTGTCAAACAAACTAAGTCAGCAGAGCTGAGAATGTACCAATTCTTCCATACACACGCTGTCACCCAAACCTTTTCTAACATTGAAATAGCTCTTCAGATATATCTATCGATGATGGTATCAAATGGCAGTGGCGAGCGGTCTTTGTCGAAACTAAAACGCATCAAGGATAAGGTCAGGAATCGAATGGGACAAGGTTGACAATAATCTTTCAATCATGAGCAGAGAGCAAAGTACTGAAAGGACTTGACTTCTCGAAAATCATTGACGAGTTTAGCCAACAAAAATCTACGAAAAGACCAATGTAATATTATACTTGTAGTTGCCTTTGTGAATAAAATGGAATGCAAATGACAAATGATTGTCTTCCAAAAAAATTGTGTTGTCTTGTTCTAAATTGTTGTTATTGTTGATTGATTTTTAAAAATCCTTACATTTTTTAAACTCAAAAAGTGTTGTTGTTTACTGTTTATACAAGGTTTCATCAAAGTATAGGTTTGATTGTTTGAAAATAAAATAAAATATTAAATGAGTGTCGTCATAGTATCAATGAGAACATAACCTGAGATGTAGACCTGACCTGACCTTGACCTGATGCATACTCAGTATAGTGCCCTGTGACTTAGCTCACTAATGTCATTTACTGCAGGATGTGAATGGGAGTAGGTGGCTCATGGCCGAGGTACTGCCCGGGGCCTGAGGCATCCTTAATCCGTCCCTGCCCACCTTTCATGTCAAAGGAAGGATGAAAGCAAATTATCATCTCTCAAACACCTCTGATAATACTGCTCAAGCCACCTTCTTGATGATCCATGGTGGCTTGGGATTTTCCCAAGTTTATCTTCCATGCTCTTTGATGACACTTCCATCAAAAGTGGCGAGCATGAAATTGTGAGTCTAAAGCCCCATCTCATCTTTCCAAGGCGTAATACATCAGAAAAAACAAAGAGCTACCATATCGCGTCACCTCCCTGACATTCTAGGAATTAAATTAACATAAAAAATTATTTTGTCTCCTGATGGTAATGACTCATGCTGGAGTACAATTCTAGGGGTGTTGGTGACCCTTTGGTACCACACACAAGTGATCATTCTTCACTTTGCAGTGGTTAGTTGGCTACTTGAACAAAAAGGGGGCTAGATCACAACGGGACCTGAAACTCTCCTCACCAGACATGCCGACATCAGTTAACACACCACAGACCACACCACACCATACATTGTGCTTACCCACTGAACTATTGGGATAGTTTTGAACAAGATGCAACCTGAAGGTTATAAAATAATTAATCAACTAACAAGTAGAAAAAAAAACTGCCAAGTGGGTTAATACACCGCCCAATGTATTACCAAGGAACACAGAGCAGAGGTTCCTAGTTCAGCCAGGGTTTCTGCTCCAGTTCAACATTCAGTAATTCCTATTGGAAGGTACATGCATGTTCATTTCGAGGATAAAAAAGGGTTCAGCTGCGATGCCCTACATAGTTGAATAACCTGCTGCAATGCCCTGTGTCTTGGCTCACACATGAAGAATACCCATGTAAGTGGAGGTACTTTAAACCATATCCAGAAAGTGTCAATGGTTTTAGGCAAGGAAGGCAAGGGAGAAAATTAAAAGCAAGAGGAAAGAAGCAACAACGGTAAAGATCACAACAGACAGAAATCTGCGGCTTTTGTACTCCTGTATCAGTGTTTGGTGAAAGGATAACACCTTCAAATTCATTTTCCAAAATTACATGAATTTACAGCCCAGAAACAGGCCATTCAGCCCAACTTTACATTAGATTACACAGGATATACAGCACAGAAACAGTCCATGCCAGTGTTTATGCTCCACTCGAGCCTCCTCCTGTCTTTTCCCATCTAACTCGATCAGCATAACTCTCTATTCTCTTCTCCCTCATGTACCTATCTAGCTTCCCCATAAATGCATCTATGCTATTTGCCTCAACCACTTGTTATTCCTATATTTAAAAAGGGAGATAGAACAAGTCCAAGGAACTATAAACCAGTTAGCTTACTGTCAGTAGAAAAGATAATAGAATCTTTACTCAAAGATGTAATAGAAAAACATCTAGAAACTGAGAATATAATAAAAAGCAGTCAGCACAGATTTCAAAAAGGAAGGTCATGCTTGACCAACCTTATTGAATTCTATGAAGAAGTAATCTATCCTACCCCTGATGTTAAGCTAACTGCTCTATATATAAATATCATAGTGCCTCGGCTATCTCTTCCCTTGCTCATTTTAATATTCATGAATGCAATCCCGATTGGTGTTTTAGCCTCCCTAAGTTTGAATAGTTTATCAATTATCTCTCCCCTTTCTATCTTCAATATCTTGATATATTTTTGATCTCTTCTTCTAATGTCATGTCTACCCTGCAAGTCTCCCTTGTAAATATTAAGACAAAGTAATTATTCAATATTTCTGCCATTCTGCTGTCAGTATCTGTGAGTTGTCCTGTGTGTCCCTTAGTGGCCCTATCCCTATCCTGATTTTTCTTTTGTTACTTATGCATCTGTTGAATGCTTGACTATTTATTTTTATGTTCCTTGCCTTCCTACTTGTTTTTTGACTTCTTTCCCACCCAGTCATATTGCCTTTTGTCATCCTCTCCTTTGTTTTCTATGCACTTAATGTTTGCCTTTTTCTTTTGTTTGAAATTTTGCCCTTATTTCTTTATTCATCCATTGTGTTTCATTATTGATGAGTTCCTGTTTTTTAGCAGAATATATTCATCCTGAACTCTTATGAAAATATTTTAAAATATTTCCCACTGCTGTTCTGTTTGTTTGTCAATATTTCTTTACAGCTTATCTTCCCTAGTTCCATTCACATCACTTCAAAATATTTCCCCCCTATTACTTTGGTCTTTGTCTTATCTATGACTTTCTCAATCTTGGGTTATTTTGATAAATTTAGATGAAGAAAGACGGGAGGAGGCTCAAGAGGAGAATGAACGCCAGAATGGACTGGTTGGGCCGAATGGCCTGTTTCTGTGCCGTATATCCTATGTAATCTTAGACCTTATTATGTTGGAACATCTAGGCAATAGTGATCACAACAACACACAAGAAGCTCGACACCATGCAGGACAAAGCAGCCCGCTTGATTGGCACCCCATCTACCACCTTAAACATTCACTCCCTCTATCACCGGCGTACCATGGTTGCAGTGTGTACCATCTACATGATGCACTGCAGCAACTCACCAAGGCTTCTTCGTCAGCACCTCCCAAACCCGCAACCTCTACCACCTAGAAGGACGAGGGCAGCAGGCACATGGGAACACCATCACCTGCAAGTCACACACCAACCTGACTTGGAAATATATCACCGTTCCTTCATCGTCGCTGGGTCAAAATGCTGGAACACCCTCCCTAACAGCACTGTGAGAGTACCTTCACCACACGGATTGCAGCGGTTCAAGGAAGCGGCTCACCTCCACCTTTTCAAGGGTAATTAGGGATGGGCAATAAATGCTGGCCTTGCCAGCAATGCCCACATCCCATGAATGGATAAAAAAATATATACTTACTTTGCTTATCTGCTCTGGTTCGTTTCCCATTACTAGATCCAGCAATGATTCCTCTCTTCGTGGGCTTCATACAGACTGGGTAAGAAAGGAGTCCTGTACACACTGTACAAACACCATTCCCCTTTCCTTTCCTCTTCTTACCAGTTTATTTGGAAGTAGTTGAAATCTCCCACAATTATTATTCTGTGTTTTTTCCTCATTTCATAGATTTGCTTATATATTTCTTCCTCCACTTCTCTTCCACTGTCAGGTGGTCTATAGAATACCCTATTAGCATGATTGATCCTTTCTTTTCCTTTATCTCAATCCATATGTATTCTATTTCTATGTTAATGTTAGTTTGCCCTTTTCCTACTGCCATTATGTTATCTCTAATTAGGACAGCTACCCCACCACCCCCTTCCTTCCTTAACCTTTCTAAGTACATTATAACCTGCAATATTTAACTGCCAGTCCTGTTCTTTATGTAGCCATGTTTTAGTTATTCCAACTACATTTAATTCTTCGCTACGAATTATTGCTTGCAGTTTTGTTTTGGATGATGTGCACATTGGCACACAGGCAATGTAATTTGTTTTTATTCATTGTTCCTCTCACTTTATTTTTAACAGTCATTTTATATTTATTCCATAACTGCATCTGTTCCCTGACCATTTATGCTTCCCTTATTCCTTACCTTGGTCTGACCTTTGGTCTCATCTCCTATTTCTTTTATCTTCAGGCTTATGCTTTTTCCACCAGATCCCTCCTCCTGTCTTACTAGTTTAAAGTCTTATTCACAGGCCTATTTATCCTTTCTGCTGGGACTTTGGTACCATTCTGATTCAGGTAGAGTCTGGAAAATTGCATTCCAAACAGTTCAGAATGTAGCTTAGAGTACCTGAATGATGTGGCATATTTTGGATAATTATTTAATTGTAAAGAATTATCTTCTTCCCATTTGTGATCTCTCCGTACCACCTACAATCTGCAGCCAAAAATGAGAAAAGGGCACATGTTCCCAAGCAGTTGACAATGCTGCTGTGTAACTGGTTACTAGAAAGTGTGTGATTGGGGTATATGTCTTTCCCTTTAATTTTTTACTGGGCTAACCTGCCTCTGAAACCTTCCCTCACGTGAATAACAGACTGGATTTGTGCAGAATTAAAGGTGGCATCCTTGGGGGAGGAAATACAAGGCAGGGACACTCATTCTAGAACAATTTTTAGGGACATATACTCAATTTTATAAGATGGAGGAAGAAAGCGCAGAGGCAAAGAAAAGATTATCTAGTAATGGAGGCTAAGTATCACATTTAAACACTTAACTACCATCCAAAAGTTTATAGAATTGATTGGGTTTTAGGTGCCCGACAGCAGACTATGCTGACAAGTTGCTCATACCTGCGGTGCTTCATTTGCGTCAAGCGAACGGACACATGATGCAAATTACCAGATTAAGGCTGGCCAATATTGATTTGCCCCAGTTGACAACTAGGCAAGTGCAGGGGAGGCTGAAATCGCAAGGGGGGGGGGGGGGGGGGAGGGAAGCGTTTTCCTGGGGCAGCAGCAGCCCAGATTATTTTGGGAGGAACCCGGGGTCTGAGGAATCTATTTGCACATTAAAAAGAGGCCTGCCGCCTGAAACAGGCAATGGCTTTGGGCGCCCAGTGGTATAAAAATGATTACAGCCGCAGCATTGAGGTTAATGGGGCAGTTAGTCTACTAACCCCAATTTGAGGCCCTTTACTGCTCCATTAACACGAGGCGTAACAAGTTAAATTGTACCATAAATCTAGGTTCCAAGGTTTCCCAGCACTGAAACACACAGTTTAGGCAGTTTTCAGCCGCTAGATCTCAGAGCAGGGGTTTGAATAGCATACAGCTTGCCCTGAGTTGACAGAGGTCAGCAGCCAGAACAATGGAGCTGCAGGCCATAACCAGAAAATTACATTTGAAAAATAATCTGAGACAGAGGACCCAACCTGAAAACTCGAGAGATTCAACATTCACAAAATTAGTACTGATGCACTCCTCGTCATGGCCCCAACCCAAGATCTGATTTAAAAAAAAATAAGAATGTGAAATATTTATCTACAAAAGCATGTAAATTTATTCACACCTTGCTCTATATATAAAACTATGATTACACACAGGTGTATGAAATAAGTTTGTGGCTGCAGTTCTAATTTAAACAACACTCTAAACAACTTTAGTTTTCCACCAATAACAAATACTCATGTTGGCATAAAACATCAGGATCAAACAAAATAAATTCATATATACTAAAAAGAATTTATGATAGCAAATGGAGTGCTTTGCAAAAAGTGTGCTGTGGTGTGGCTCATAGGCCACGGAGTTGATACCAAAAGACTGTAAATAACTAAAAAAGTTAGCCCTTAAACGTCCAAGCTATAAATGCATGAATTAGCTTGATGTACATGGCAGAAAATATTGGAGTTTACTGTAAAGAAAACAATTGAAGCATATTTAACAACAGTAAAAGAAACAACATCAAGCCAACATGAGATTACAAAAGGCAAGTCGCATCTAATAAATATTTTGAGCTGGGTAGCATTAGAGCTTCAATTTCACAAAGCATTAGATAAACTACCTCATAAGAATTATGACTGAAAATTTTCCTTGCATGGATACATCATTTTTATAGCAATCAATACTGCTGCTTAAGATTGGGTAATGCATCAAATGTTTCAGTATGTGAATAAAGATCTTCATAAACACATGTAATTTCTCTCGTTAAAGAAAAACCACCTCGTGCAGAGAGAAACTTTATAGAAATTTACAGTCATTTGGCCCATTAGGTTTATGCCAGTGTTTTCTCCATAAGCCACCTAACCCACTCTCCTATTCACCTTGCACACATAACTTTCTTCTTTTTTATACTCCATATACTCCAATGCTTCCCCCCACCTATTTTCCTACTCTAGTCACTATTTAAAAATATGATTTTCTCCCCCTTTAGGTACAGTGTCTGCTAATACCTCACACAATCATGTTTTCTCCTCTAGATATGAGGATGCAACCGTCTGAACTTCAACATCTATCAATTCCATTCTATGATAAGTCAACAGGGAGGCTTACTATTTTCCCTCATCTACTCCCCATTTGTGATCTCTCCATACCACATACAACCTGCAGCCAAAAATGTGAAAAGGGCACACGATCCCAAGACTTTAATAATGCCTTTCTCCACTCCCCTTCTGAAAATGTTGACTCCTTGCTGAACATCAACAGGCAGCTCCCCTGCGAGGGGCATCACAGTTGAGTCTAATGCTTCCTTCACCCAGCATCCATATATGTGCACTTCCAGAAGGAGTCACTAAGTAGCAGGAAGTTAACCCATTTCTTCTCTCCTTCACCCAGGGGTCGGTGTTAAGGCTAATTGCAATATCTCGACTGCCTTCATGACTGAGAGCAACTAACTCAACATAGACTCTGAATCGAATCTGGGAACTTCGCTGCCTGTACAACTTAACTAGTCACATTCGGGAAGCTCAGATGCATGCCTTATACTTAAAACTGTGTTTTTAACAAGGGAAAGTTAGCATACCAGATCTCAGCTCCTACCTGCTCAACAAATATAACAGAAGGTTTGGGGAAAACATTTTAAAATCTCAATAAGCACAAAATGTATTTCCATTGGAAAAGCAAGACAAGGAGGCTGAGAACACAAACGTGTATTCACAGGACTACCGCACGGGGATCACGGAGAAATTCCCTGGATTCCAAATTAAACACCTGTTTCCTTTGCCCCACATAAAACAAGCCCAGAACCAGGTGATTTTTAGTTGTACTCCCCAGATGCTGACGCAACTGAATTGTCTGTTGTGGCAAAGAGACGTTTTAAACATCATTCTGCTAATAACTGTGAGATGTTTATATAGTTAGAACAATATCATACAGTAAACAGAACAGAACCATTACTTCTCAGGGTCTCTGATTTTTCTCATTAAATGCTGTCCAGTCATGAGCTATATCAGGCAGTTTGTTGATCATATAGCCAAAGTATTCTGTTTGCTATGTAGGATTCATGAATACTACATGACCTAAAGACAAATATTGCTCAATTGTGTTTGTGAACATGTCAAAGCTGACTGTACCTCAGACAATACCCCTTATATTCATACAAAAGCAAAATACTGCTGGAAATACTCTGCAGTAACGTTCCCCATAAACTGCACAGCAGTCACCACTCCCGCACAGCCCGGGATGAGCTTTTCCAATGTTAAAGGACTGCGAATGGGCCGCACACCAAAAAGAAAATTAGGGAGAACATTGCTCAGCAGGTCAGACAGCACCTGTGGAGAGAGAAACACGGGAAGTGTTTCAGGTTGATTACCTTTCGCCAGAACTGGAAAAAGTAAAAACTGCTGTCAGTTCCGGATCACTCTGTGTTTGTTTAAAGGGGTTTGCTGTCAGTCCCGGATCAAGCGCGGGACCTTAGGTTGTTATTCGGGGCTTGCGGCCTACACCAGTTGTTTATGAAGTCTCCTCGCCGGGTCCATTACTCCTTGTCTGAGGTACAGGCACCGTGGGTGAGGGAGAGCGAGAAAACTATGCAAAATATTCAAAACAAAACAGAATAGCTCTTACAACAAATTCCCTGGCATGACTCCAACATGGCCTACTCAGCGATAGTGACAGACACAAACCTTGGATTTACAATTCTCTGGCTCACGGGGAACTGCATGGTGACCTCATCAGTCTCGCATTTCCAGTTGCCTAGAAACCCAAGGTACAGTGATGTCATTCTGATCCTGCATTTTAGCTGCACGAGCATCAAAGTACACACAAAGCCAATGACGGACTGCGGGTTCGGTTATTAACTGGTATTGTTCTGATGTGCATGGTTTCCAACACGTAGATTTAAAAAGATTGTGTAAATATGGACTAATCTGTCCCTGCATTGCAGGTGTACAAGTTTCTCTGTCCAAAAAAATGACACCATTTTGAGCATCAGATAAAGTGCATGTCATGAAAGGAACACTAATGTTTTGGGAAGCGTCACAATGACAAAATTGTGCCAGTTCGGATTGTAGCTAATTTTATTGGGCAGAAGTAAAATTTAATGAAAAGGAAAGTCTTAATTATGCAAATATGAAGTCTGATAACATTGTGACTGTGTGACCAAGAAAGTTTGTTTACAACAGATGGTTGATTATTATTGAACAGTAAGGAGGAAGACAGAATTGCTTTTGTTTCCTGTGCTGAGCTCAGTGTTTTCTTTTCCCTGAGTCACACACCAAATGCAGCCAAGGAGGTGGTCAAGCAACTTGTTTTGAGGAATCAGTCAAAGCTGCTCTCAACTTCACAAAGGTATGCAACAATGGCCGAGGGAAACTCTTCTACCTTCTACAGCAAGCACTTGGTCACGATGGAGCACCACACCTGTTACCTGGAACTTACTGAAGTGAAATCAAATCTGTGGCCCACTACTCTGACATACTACACTGGGAGCTTCACTACACTGCATGAAAGTGACAACCATCCTTTTGTTTTTAATTCATTCTCAGGATGTGGGTGTTGCTGGCAAGGCCGGCATTTATTGCCCATCCCTAGTTACTCGGAGAAGGTGGCTTGCTAGGCCGCTTTAGAAGGCAGTTAAGAGTCAACCACGTTGGCCTGGGATTGGAATCATTTATAAACCTGATTGGGTAAGGACAGCAGGTGTCTTTCCCCAAAGGGCCTAATTCATCCCAGCATTGCAAATGTACAAACATTTATTTTAGTCCACTAACATAACCATTACACGACCTGGACTATTCTTTTGGATTATGGCTGGCTCAAAAGAAGCATCACCTGCGCAGGGCACCTGTCTGTGCACTTGGCCAGGCAATTCTGAAAAAGTGGGCTCAAATACAAAATGAAGACAAAAGACCATTTTAATACTATTATTTGTGCAAGTTATCTATGCCGTGACTATTGAGCCTGTGTGTTAATTTTCCCCAATGGTGAAGTTTGTGATTTTCCCTTTTAATTGGTTTTATTTTACTTTTTATTATTTATCAATCATATTATGCAAAACCTTTACCCCCCAGTTTCAATTTTCTTCACAAGTACATTTCATGTCGGGAGGCGGAGCAGCGAGAGATGAGAGGCCTACTAAAGGCCCAGCAGCATCAGGAGCAGCAGTCGGGAGGTGGAGCAGCGACAGGTGAGAGGCCGACTAAAGGCCCAGCAGGCAAGCAACTGTAGGGAGAAAGGGTAAAAAAGTAAAAAGAAATCGAAAGGTGATGTCACCGCCAAGGGGGTAAGTGATTGGTGAGTAGTTTCTCCTTATTTTTATCTTTTTCTTTTTCTTATCAGTAAGTAACCTTCGGCATTGTTGCCGAATTAAATTAATTTAAGGGTTAAGTCATGGCAGGAGAGCCCAGTCCAGTGTCATGCGGGAAATCAGGGACAGCGTCCTTGACGACTATGTATGCAGGAATTGTATCCAGCTGCAGCTCCTGACAGACTGCATCGCGGCACTGGAGCTGCGCATGGATTCACTCTGGAGCATCCGCGATGCTGAGGATGTCATGAATAGCACGTTTAGTGAGTTGGTCACACCGCAGGTAAAGGTTACAAAGGCAGATAGGGAATGGGTGACCATCAAGCAGAACAGGAATAGGAAGGCAGTGCAGGACTCCCATGCGATCATCTCCCTCCAAAACAGATACACAATTTTGGGTACTGTTGGGGGAGATGGCTCATCAAGGGAAGGCAGCAGCAGCCAAGTTTTTGGCACCGTGGGTGGCTCTGCTGCACAGGAGGGCAGGAAAAAGAATGGGAGAGCTATAATGGTAGGGGATTCTACTGTAAGGCGAATAGATAGGCGTTTCTGCAGTCGCAACCGAGACTCCAAGTTGGTATGTTGCCTCCCTGGTGCAAGGGCCAAGGATGTATCGGAGCAGCTACAAGGCATTCTGGAGGGGGAGGGTGAACAGCCAGTTGTCGTGGTGCATATAGGTACCAACGATATAGGTAAAAAACAGGATGAGGTCCTACAAGCTGAATTTAGGGAGCTAGGAGTTAAATTAAAAAGTAGGACCTCAAAAGGTAGTAATCTCAGGATTGCTACCAGTGCCACCTGCTAGTCAGAGTAGAAATAGCAGGATAGTTAAGATGAATAAGTGGCTTGAGGAGTGGTGCAAGAGGGAGGGATTCAAATTCCTGGGACATTGGAACTGGTTCTGGGGAAGGTGGGACCAGTACAAATCAGACAGTCTGCACCTGGGCAGGACCGGAACCAGTCCTAGGGGGGAGTGTTTGCTAGTGCTATTGGGGAGGGGTTAAACTAATATGGCAGGGAGATGGAAACCTACGCAGGGAGACAGAGGGAAGTAAAATGGGGGCAGGAGCAAAAGATAGAAAGAAGAAAAGTAAAAGTGGAGGGCAGAGAAACCCAAGGCAAAAATCAATAAGGGCCACATTACAGCACAATTCTAAAGGGACAAAGTGTCTTAAAAAGACAAGCCTGAAGGCTCTGTGCCTCAATGCGAGGAGTGTTCGTAATAAGGTGGACGAATTAACTGCGCAGGCAGTTATTAACGAATATGATATAATTGGCATTACGGAGACATGGCTCCAGGGTTACCAAGACTGGGAACTCGACATCCAGGGGTATTCAACATTCAGGAAGGATGGACAGAAAGGAAAAGGAGGTGGGGTAGCGTTGCTGGTTAAAGAGAAAATTACTCAATAATAAGGAAGGACATTAGCTTGGATGATGTGGAATCTGTATGGGTAGAGCTGCGGAATACCAAAGGGCAGAAAACGTGAGTGGGAGTTGTGTACAGACCACCAAACAGTAGTAGTGAGGTTGGGGACAGCACCAAAGAACAATTACGGGTGCGTGCAATAAAGGTACAGCAGTTATCATGGGCGACTTTAATCTACTTATAGATTGGCTAACCAAACTTGTAGCAATATAGTGGAGGAGGATTTCCTGGAGTGTATTAGGGATGGTTTTCTAGACCAATATGTCTAAGAACCAACGAGAGGGCTGGCCATCCTAGACTGGGTGATGTGTAATAGAAACATAGAAACATAGAAAATAGGTGCAGGAGCAGGCCATTCAGCCCTTCTAGCCTGCACCGCCATTCAACGAGTTCATGGCTGAACATGAAACTTCAGTATCCACTTCCTGCTTTCACGCCATACCCCTTGATCCCCCGAGTAGTAAGGACTTCATCTAACTCCCTTTTGAATATATTTAGTGAATTGGCCTCAACTACTTCCTGTGGTAGAGAATTCCACAGGTTCACCACTCTCTGGGTGAAGAAGTTTCTCCTTATCTCGGTCCTAAATGGCTTACCCCTTATCCTTAGACTGTGACCCCTGGTTCTGGACTTCCCCAACATTGGGAACATTCTTCCTGCATCCAACCTGTCCAAACCCGTCAGAATTTTAAACGTTTCTATGAGGTCCCCTCTCACTCTTCTGAACTCCAGTGAATACAAGCCCAGTTGATCCAGTCTTTCTTGATACCATCCCGGGAATAGCAATCTTGTTGTGTGAGGCCTCTTGGTGAAGAGTGACCATAATATGGTAGAATTCTTTATTAAGATGGAGAGTGACATCGTTAATTCAGAGACTAGGGTCCTGAACTTAAGGAAAGGTAACTTCGATGGTATGAGATGTGAATTGGCTAGAATAGACTGGCGAATAATACTTAAAGGGTTGACAGTGGATAGGCAATGGCAGACATTTAAAGGTCACATGGATGAACTTCAACAATTGTACATCCCTGTCTGAAGTAAAAATAAAACAGGGCAGGTGGCTCAACCGTGGCTAACAAGGAAAATTAGGGATAGTGTTAAATCCAAGGAAGAGGTATATAAATTGGCCATAAAAAGCAGCAAACCTGAGGACTGGGAGAAATTTAGAATTCAGCAGAGGAGGACAAAGGGTTTAATTAGGAGGGGGAAAATAGAGAGGAAGCTTGCTGGGAACATAAAAACTGACTGCAAAAGCTTCTATAGATATGTGAAGAGAAAAAGATTAGTGAAGACAAATGTAGATCCCTTGCAATCAGAATCAGGTGAATTTATAAATGGTGAACAAAGAAATGGCATACCACATGAATAAATACTTTGGTTCTGTCTTCACGAAGGAAGTCACAAATAACCTTCCGGAAATACTAGGAGACCGAGGGTCTAGCGAGAAGGAGGAACTGAAGGAAATCCTTTTTAGTCAGGAAATTGTGTTAGGGAAATTGATGGGATTGAAGGCCGATAGATCCTCAGGGCCTGATAGTCTGCCCTAGAAATAGTGGATGCATTGGTGATCATTTTCCAACAATCTATTGACTCTGAATCAGTTCCTATGGACTGGAGGGTAACTAATGTTACACTACTTTTTAAAAAAGGAGGGAGAGAGAAAACAGGGAATTATAGACCGGTTAGTCTGACTTCGGTAGTGGGGAAAATGTTGGAATCAATTATTGAAGATGAATAGCAGTGATTTGGAAAGCAGTGACAGGATCGGTCCAAGTCAACATGGAAATCATGCTTGACAAATCATCTCGAATTTTTTTGAGGATGTAACTAGTAGAGTGGACAAGGGAGAACCAGTGGATTTGGTGTATTTGGACTTTCAAAAGGCTTTTGACAAGGTCCCACACAAGAGATTGGTGTGCAACATTAAAGCACATGGTATTGGGGGGAATATATTGATGTGGATAGAGAACTGGTTGGCAGACAGGAAGCAGAGAGTCAGGATAAACGGGTCCTTTTCAGACTGGCAGGCAGTGACTAGTGGGGTGCCGCAGGGTTCATTGCTGGGACCCCAGCTCTTTACAATATACATCAATGATTTAGATGAAGGAATTGAGTGTAATACCTACAAGTTTGCAGATGACACTAAGCTGGGTGGCGGTGTGAGCTGTGAGGAGGATGCTATGAGGCTGCAAGGTGACTTGGACAGGTTAGGTGAGTGGGCAAATGCATGGTAGATGCAGTATAATGTGGATAAATGTGAGGCTATGCACTTTGGGGGCAAAAACACGAAGGCAGAATATTATCTGAATGGCGACAGATTAGGAAAAGGGGAGGTGCAACGAGACCTGGGTGTCATGGTACATCAGTCATTGAAAGTTGGCATGCAGGTACAGCAGGTGGTGAAGAAGGCAAATGGCATATTGGCCTTCATAGCTAGGGGATTTGAATATAGGAGCAGGGAGGTCTTACTGCAGTTGTACAGAGCCTTGGTGAGGCCTCACCTGGAATATTGTGTTCAGTTTTGGTCTCCTAATCTGAGGAAGGACGTTCTTGCTATTGAGGGAGTGCAGCGAAGGTTCACTAGACTGATTCCCGGGATGGCAGGACTGACATATGAGGCGGACTGGATCGACTGGGCCTGTATTCACTGGAGTTTAGAAGAATGAGAAGGGATCTCATAGAAACATATAAAATTCTGACGGGATTGGACAGGTTAGAGGCAGGAAGAATGTTCCTGGTACTAGAACCAGGGGTCACAGTCTAAGGATAAGGGGTAAGCCATTTAGGACCGAGATGAGAAAAAACTTCTTCACTCAGAGAATTGTGAACTTATGGAATTCTCTACCACAGAAAGTTGTTGAGGCCAGTTCGTTAGATATATTCAAAAGGGAGTTAGATATGGCCCTGACGACTAAAGGGATAAAGGGGTATGGAGAGAAAGTAGGAAAGGGGTACTGAGGTGAATGATCAGCCATGATTTTATTGAATGGTGGTGCAGGCCCGAAGGGCCGAATGACCTACTCCTGCACCTATTTCCGATGTTTCTATCAAAACAAAAATCTTCCCAATGACACTGCAGCAAAGCCTCCGACATACAGCCACTAGAACACTTCCCACCGAGAGTCAGACTGATGGGACAGCTCTTGACGATCGTTCGATAACAAAATACTGTGGATACTGGAAATCTGAAGTAAAAACAGAAAATGCTGGAAATACTCAACAGGTCAGGCAGCATCTGTAGAGTGAGAAACAGAGTTAATGTTTCAGGTCAATGACCCTTCATCAGAACTGGAAAAAGTTAAGAGATGTAACAGATTTTAAGCAAGTACAGAGGCAGAGAAGGGGGAGGGGATGAAAGAAGGGAAGGTCTGTGATAGGGTGGAAGGCAGGAGAGATTAAAAGACAAAAAGACAAAAGGTATGATAGTACAAAGCAAAAGGAGACAGCTAAGATGAGTATAGAAGAGGTGTAAATTGGAATGGCAGAATAATCAATAGCTGCCATGTGAAAAAAACAAAGTGACTATTTGTACGAACGCTTTTCATGTTCATTCTGCGCTTGCGTCCTCTGGACTCCGCCCGAAACCAGAAGTGGGGACCCACAATATTCTGACCACTTTGCTTCTCCAAGCCTAAGGGTGATGGTGGCGGGCAAAGAGAACGCATGGGGGGGGGGAGAGGAAGAGAGGGGAGGAGAGAGTGCCTAGGGGGTGGGGTGGTGGAGGGGGGGGGGGGAGAAGAGGAAGAGAGAGAGAGTGAGAAAAGTGAGAGAGAAGAGAGCGAGAAAGAGAGCGAAAGAGGAAGAGGAAGCAGAAGCGCCTGCAAAAGGGTGGGGGGTGGTGGGGGGGGGGGAAGAGAGATTGGGGGGGGGGGGGAAGAGAGATCGGAGGGGAGAGATGGAAGTCAGGGAAGACAGATCATGTTCTTCCAACCCCCTTTACACCCACACCCAGTTTCTCGGAAAGCTCGGTGCCTGTGTTACAAGGGGCATCGTTGGAGTGGATGATATCCCGAAGTCACGACACTGTCACTATTCACTTCATACCCAATAAACCTGTTAATAATCTGTGACTCACACACAATGCCCCATCTATGGCACGGGGGAGGTAAGGTCATGCATTTGCGCTGGAGTAAGGGACTTCGGCTGGAACTTGGTGGCTTTTGCTGGGTTGTTTGCGATCTGTCTTCTCTGGCTTCTGATGTCAAAATAGATCAAATTACAATTTGCAAAGTCAGTCAGAACTTGGGCTGGGCGGTTCCATTTACACATTCCAGAGAAACTGCAGGGTGTGGCTTATCCTCCAAGGGGACTAATCAGCAATAGATCATATGAAAATGGAGAGCTAATTAGACACACGCCGGCCATTTTGTTCGTACAAATATGTACATCTGTGAAAAATAGGGGCAGAGTTTATGGTCTGAAATTGTTGAACTCAATGTTGAATCCACAAGACTGTATTAGGCTCTGCCCATAATTTTTCTTCCTTTAAGAGACTCATTAAAAGCTACCTTTTTGACCCAGCTTTTGGTCCTAATATCACCTTACTTGGCTCTGTATCATATTTTGGCTGATTGCGCTCTTGTGAAGTATCTTGGGACATTTTACTACATTAAAGGCACTATATAAATGCACGTTATTATTGAGTTTGATCAAGTGCAGTACAAGGTTTAAGCAGTTAAAATAGGCCAGTACTTCCCAGTATATAGAAGAACAAGATTCATTTCTCATTTAGTGTAAGTTCAAGCAAATTATGCAACATTTATTGGCAATGAGTGAAGGCCACGCTGGTAGAGACAATTCTTTGAAAATGTAATGAACAAAATTACCAGTTGCTTCCTCTTGTCACTCCTGACCAATCAAGAGCAACATTTAATAATATAGACAGAGAATGCTGGAAATACTCAGGTCAGGCAGCAACTGCAGAAAGAAACAGAATTAACGTTACAGGTCTGTAACCTTTCGTCAGAACTGGAGAAAGTTAGAGATGTAACACTTTTAAGCACGTGCAGGGCCAGAGAAGTCGGAGTGGGTGGCAGGGGAAAGAACAAAAGGGAAGGTCTGCGATAGGGTGGAAGGCAGGAGAGATTAAAAGACAAGTTGCTCTTATACAAAAGGCAAGATGCTGTGGATGCTGGAAATCTGAAATATAAACTGAAAATGCTGGAAATACTCAGATCAGGCAGTACATGTGGAGAGAGAAACAAAGTTAACATTTAGATCTGTGGCTTTTCGTCAGAACTGGAAAACGTTACAGATGTAACAGGTTTTCAGCAAGTACAGAGGCAAAGGCGGGGTGGGGGAAAGAGGAGGAAAAAACAAAATGGATGGTCTGTAGTAGGATAGAAGGCAGGAGTGAATAAAGGACAAAAGGGATGATGGTGCGAAGCAAACGGGGGTGGTAATAGGACAAATAATGAAACAAAAGATGAGTCTAGAGGAGCTGTAAGTGGCAACAGCAGAATCATTACCAGCTGTCCTAAAAAAAAGGAGCAGTGCTTATGATCTGAAATTGTTGGACTCAACGTTGAGTCCAGAAGGCAAGAAAGTGCCTAACCAAAAGATGAGATGCTGTTCCTCGAACCTACGTTGAGCTTCGTTGGAACAGTGCAAGGGGCCAAGGACAGAGAGGTCAGAGTGGGGCAGAGAAGTAAAATGACAGGCGATCAGAAGCTCAGGGTCACGTTTGTGTTCAGCAAAGCGATCATCCAATCTGCGTTAGGTCTCCCCAATGTAGAGTTTGTGAGCAGCAAATACAGTATATTAAATTGAAAGAAGTAGAAGTAAATCGCTGTTTCACCTGGACGGCGTGTTTAAAGTCCTGGATGGAGGGAAGGGAGGAGGTGAAAGGGAGGTGTTGCATCTCCTGTGCATGCACGGGTAGGTGCCATGGGAAAGGGAACAGGTGTTGGGGGTGATTGAGGAGTGGACCAGGATGTCGTGGAGTGAATGATCCCTTCAAAATGCTGAAAGGGGAAGAGAGGAGCAGATATGTTTGGTGGTGGCATCGCACTGGAGGTGGCAGAAATGGTGGAGGAAGATCCGTTGAATGTGGAGGCTGGTGGGCTGGAAGGTGAAGACAAGGGGAACTCTATTATGCTTCTGAGATGGAGGGAAAGGGGTGAGAGCAGAAGTGTGAGAAATGGGATGGATACGGTCGAGGGCCATCCTCGGTTGAGGAAAATGGAAGACATATCAGAAGCACTGGTGTAGAAGGTGGCATCATCAGAACAGATGCAACCGAGACAGAGAAACTATGAATGGAATAGAGTCCTTATAAGAAGCGAGTGCGAGGAAGTGTAATTAAGGTAGATGTGGGGGGTTGTGGCCATTTAGATCAGAATAAACTGGAGATGGCTAGAGAGAAAAAGAGTCAACAACAACTTTTATTTGTATAGTGCGGTTAATGTAATAAAACGTCTCAAGGAAACCAATGTAGGTCAGCAAGCACAGGGGTAATGGGCGAACGGGGCTTGGTGCGAGTTAGGACATAGGCACTGTATTTTTGGATGACCTCAAATTTACGGAGGGTAGAAAATGGGAGGCCTGCCAGGAGTGCGTTGGAATAGTCAAGTCTAGAGGTAACAAAGGCATGACTGAGGGTTTCAGCAGCAGATGAGCTGAGGCAGGAGCAAAGTTGAGCTATGTTATGGAGGTGGTAAGAGGTGGTCTTAGTGATGGCACGAATACGTGGTCGGAAGCTCATCTTGGGTCAAATATGACACCAAGATTGTCAACAGTCTGGTTCAGCCTCAGACAGTTGCTAGGGAGAGGGAGAGAGTCAGTAGCTAGGGAACGGAGTTTGTGACAGAAACCAAAGACAATGGACATAAGAACAGAAAGAATTAAGAGCTAGGAGTAGGAGTAGGCTATATGGCCTATCGAGCCTGTTCTGCCATTCAATAAGGTCGTGGCTGATCATGGCTTCGGTCTTCCCAATATTTTGTTGGAAGAAATTTCTGCTCATCCAATACTGGATGTCGCACAAGCAGTCTGACAATTTAGTGACAGTGGAGTGGTCGAGAGAAGTGGTGGTGAGGTAGAGCTGGGTGTTGTCTGCGTACATGTGGAAACTGATGTTATATTTTCGGATGATGTAGCCGAGGGACAGCGTGTAGATGAGAAAAAGAAGATAGCCAAGGATAGATCCTTGGGGGACACCAGAGGTAACATTGCGGGAGCGGGAAGACATTCAGGTGATTCTCTGGCTACGACTGGATAGATAAAAATGGAACCAGGCAAGTGCAGTCCCACCCAGCTGGAGAACGGTGGAGAGGCATTGGAGGAGGATGGTGTGGTCAACTGCGTCAAAGGCTTGCAGAGAGGTTGGGAAGGACAAGGGATAGTTTACCGTTATCACAGCCACATAGGATGTCATTTGTGACTTTGATAAGAGCCATTTCAATACTGTGCCAGGGGCAGAACCCTGATTCAAACATAGAGTTCTGGGAAAGATGTACACGGATTTGGGAGGTGACAGCACTTTCAAGGACTTAGGAGGTTGGAGATTCAGTGGTAGTTGCAAGAATGGGGGTGGGGTCAAGGGGTTTTTTTTTTGAGGAGGGGGGTGATGACAGTAGATTTGAAGGAGAGGGAACAGTTCCCGAGAGCGAAACGTTCACAATATGAGCTACCATGGGAGCCAGAAAGGAAAGCTGGGTGGTCAGTAGTTTAGTGGGAATGGAGTGGAGGGAGCAGGAGGTGCGTCTTATGGACAAGATGAGTTCAGAGGAGGCATGAGTGGAGATAGGAGAGAAACTAGAGAAATATGCGAGTTCAGAGCTAGGGCAGGGTTGGAACCTTAGAGGACATTTGGCCCCATGGGCTAGAGAAAGGGAGGGAAGCGGCAAAGGTAGATGAACGAATTGTTTCAATCTTAATTACAATTAAGTCCATGAGCGTCTCGCACTTGTTGTTGGAGGCAAGGGTGGAGGAGACAAGGGAGAGGTGTTTAGGAAGATAGTTTGCAGTGGAGAAAAGAAGCCAGGGGTTATCTTTGCAGAATAGTGAGCAGTTTGGGCAGATGAGAGCATGATCCGATAGTGCTTTATGTGGTCCAGGCAGATCTGGTAGAGAATGGCTATGGTGGACAACTGGTTTAGGCATTAAAGTCTGCATCCCTTGGACTTAAGGGAGCAGAGATGAGGCCGTAGCGGGGGAATGGCCAGGGTGAGAGATAGTAATGGTTTTAGTGGGGACTAGGGCAGCAAAGCTGGAGGTGAGGGTGTGGTTGAGCCGATCGGTAGCTGCAGAATGTCATGGTGAATGGAGGGCCGAAGGTGAACAGTTGGGATCTTGAAAGTGCAGTTGTCTGTAAATTGGGAGAGTTTTTTTTTTCCAGGAAGCAAGCACAACAACTTGTATTTATATAGCGCCTTTAATGTGGTAAAACATCCCAAGGAGTGTTTTAAGACAAAACAAATAAATTTGACACCAAGCCACACAAGAAGAAATTATGGCAGATGACCAAAAGCTTGGTCAAAGAGGTCGGTTTTAAGGAGCGTCTTAAAGGAGGAAAGGGAGGTAGAGGCGCTAAGAGAGACGGAGGGAGTTCCAGAGCTTGGGCCTAGGTAGCTGAAGGCACAGCCACCAATGGTTGAGCAATTATAATCAGGGATGCTCAAGAGGGCAGAATTTGAGGGGTGCAGACATCTCGGGGGGGGGGGGGGCGGTTGTGAGGCTGAAGGAGATTATAGAGATAGGGAGGGCGAGTCCATGAAGGGATTTGTAAACCAGGATGAGAATTTTAAAAATGAGGCGTTGCTTAACTGGGAGCCAATGTAGGTTGGCGAGCACAGGTGTGATGGGTGAGCGGGACTTGGTACAAGTTAGGACACGGGCTGCCGAGTTCTGAATTACCTCAAAGTTTATGTAGGGTAGAATGTGGGAGGCCTGCCAGGAGTGCATTGGAGTAGCCAAGTCTAGAGGTAACAAAGGAATGGATGAGGGTTTCAGCAGATGAGCTGAGGCAGGGGCGGAGACAGGCAATGTTACGGAGATGGAAATAGGCGGTTTTAGTTATGCCACGGATATGTGGCCGGAAGTTCATTTCAGGGTCAAATATGTCACGTAGGTTGCAAACAGTCTGGTTCAGCCTCAGACAGATGCTAAGAAGAGGGATGGAGTCAGTGGCTAGGGACCAAAGACAATGGCTTCGGTCTTCCCAAAACTTAATTGGAGAAAGCTTCTGCTTATCCAATACTGGATGTCGGACAAGCAGTCTGAGAATTTAGAGATCATGGTGGGGTCGAGAGTAGTGGTGGTGAGGTAGAGCTGGGTGTCGTCAGCGTACATGTGGAAACTGATGCCAAGAAATAGGAGCAGGCCAAGGATAAATCATTGGGGGACACCAGAATTATGATACGGGAGTGGGAAGCAAAGCCATTGCAGGTAATTTTCTGGCTCAGATTAGATAAGAATGGAATCAAAGAGTACAGTCCCACCCAGCTGAGTGGTGGTGAAGAGGCTTTGGAGGAGGATGGAGCGGTCAACCGTGTCAAAGGCTGCAGACAGGTTGAGAAGGACAAGGAGGGATAGTTTACCTTTGTCACAGTCACAAAGTCATTTGTGACTTTGATGAGAGCCATTTTGGTACTGTGGCAGGGGCGGAAATCAGATTGAAGGGATTCAAACATGGAGTTCCGGGAAAGATTGGCACAGATTTGGGAGGCAACAACACATTCAAGGACTTGAGAAGAAAGGAAGGTTGGAGATGGGACGGTAGCTTGCATGCACAGTGGGATCAAGGGTTGTTTTTTTGAGAGGGGTGATGGCGGCAGATTTGAAGGAGAGGAGAAAAAAACCGTTTACAATGCCAGCTAACATGGGAGCCAGAAAAGGAAGTTGGGTGGTCAGCTGTTTATTGGGAATAAGGTCAAGGGAGCAGGAAGTGGGTCTCATGGACAAGATGAGCATGGAGAGGTCAAGAGGGGAGATCAGAGAGAAACTGGAGCAAGATGTGAGTTCAGGGCTAGGGCAGGGGGGGATCCTCAGAGGAAGCTTGGCCCGGTGGGCTAGGGGAAAGAAGGGAACTGGCAGAGGCAATAGAAGGAATTATGGTTGGGAGGGGAGAGGGGGATGTGGGTGGAGAGAAATACAAGTGATCAGAGGTGCTCTTATCTATGATTGACATGATGGAGTAGCGAGGCCACATGAGATGGCAAGGTCGAGGGGTGGCTGAGGAGAGAGTAAGGGAAGATAGGAGGGCAGTGAACTCAGAGGAGAGCGACAGCATAATGAATTGAGATGGAGGTTGAAATCACCGAGGATGAGAAGTTGCACGATGCAGAGGATGAGGGAGGAAAGCAGTGAAGATATCTCGGTAAGATTTTTATGGTACTTTGGTGGGCGGTAGAGAACGAAGATTTTAAATGAGGCTGTGGGGATGGATCAAGGCATGATACTCAAAAGGAAGAGGTATTGGAGGAGTCAGGGAATAGACTAAGGCATGATTTGGTGCTAAGAACCACACCGCCACTACAATGGTCTGGGTAGGGCAAGTGGTGAAAGGGATAACCAGGTGGTTTCATTTAGGGGAAGGTGTCATCACCCTTAAGCCAGGTTTCCATCAGGCCATGATGTCGAAATAGGAAGGTCATCAACCTGAAACATTAACTTTGTTTCTCTCTCTACAGATGCTGCCTAACCTGCTGAGTATCTCCAGCATTTTCTGTTTTTATTTCAGATTTCCAGCATACGCAATATTTTGCTTTTGTAGGAAGCAATAAGTTCCTATTATAGGTTACCCTGTTCCCATTTTTTCAGACAGCATGGTTGGTAACGATTCTGTTATTCCCATTTACAGCTCCTCTAGACCCATCTTTTGTTTCTTTACTTGTCCCAGTACATCCCTTTTTGCCTTGCACCATCATACCTTTTGTCATTTAATCTTTCCTGCCTTCCACCCGAACACAAACCTTCACTTTTGTTCTTTACTCCCCTCCCCCCTTTCTCTGCACCTGTACTTGCTTAAAACCTGTTATATCTGACAAAAATTCACAGAACTGAAACGTTAACTCTGTTTCGCCCTCCACTGATGCTCTCTGACCTGCTGAGTATTTTCAGTATTTTCTGGTTATATTTCAGATTTCCAGCATCGACAGTATTTTGCCTTTCCTACAAGAGCAGCATTTTACAGGGAAGACAGAAGTTCACACCACTTTTGGTGGCTTGCACTGTTAGTGACTGTAATTAACAAGCAACAGAAAGGGGTGAGAAGTAAAATGGGCCAAAAATTGTGACCTCTCCGGCTTTTCCGATCTGTCAAAAGAGATTCTACGCATCCCCGCAGGAAGGACATCCGTGCAGCAGAGATTGGGCTATTTGCCTAACTCATGCCCAGCGAATGTCCTTCAAACTCTTATGCCTGGTAAAAGCAGGCGCATAGCTTACTTTTACCAGCGTAACACTTTTAAAACATTAAAAAATTCAATTTAATCATTCATTTTTATATTAAAAACCCTGTCCATTAAGGTACATTTATTTTTTAACCCTATTAAAACACGTTAAAAAAAATTCCCAATTTTTTTTCCTAAAACATTTAATTTCAGTTAATTTTAAATATGTGAGGTGTTTTTTTATTTATTTATTGTGCTGTGTTTTGATGTTTATGGGGTTTATTCTCATTGATAGTAATGGGAGCACATACAAACAGATAACCCATTTTTATCAGTGATTCCAGCAGATGCGCTTGTATGTGGAAGATAGGTCCCCGTGCGCTGTGCAGCGAATGAAGGCCTCAGATTGGAATCCTACATTCCTCCAGGACCAACAGGTAGTTTCGTAGATTTTTTCGGGTCAGAGGCATTCGTACGAATGCAATTTTTGGACCATTATCTCCATTCCAGCCATTGATTCTCCCAGTCCATGCTCCTCCTACAACAACCGATGGACAAGCAACCGATTCCCAAACCACTACTCTGCAACAGTAGCCGGGGGCATGTGCTATCATGCTACCCAGGGGGTGGGGGGGGGGGTGGAAAAACGGGAAGGGGGAAACATTTTAATTACCAACAAGCTAAACATATGTAATACTTAACGCAAAAGTTTAGCCTGATGGACATGAAAGTTATCTCTCCCAGAATGAGCTTTCTTTTTAAAGATTTCTAATGCTGACTGAATGCTGTCTCATATGGAAGTAGCTGGGGAAGATGTTCAAAAACATCTCACCAGTGTAAAGCTCAGGACCAGATTAAATTGATAGCACTTACCGAGCTGCTGGTCATGCTATACAACTACACGACAATCCAAGATTTTAAACAAAAACTTAACAGTAAGAATCTACTTGCTCGAAATTATGTGCTTGTAATACTTTCCAATTCATTCTTTACTTCTTCCATGAATGTGGATAAGGATTTCCTTTGAACAATCATGTATTTACTGAAGGTATCAGAAGAATATTTTTGAAATGTGATCTTCGTTGCTGTCCTACTGCCAACGACTGACTGGTATTTCAGGAACACCTGATACATAGTTTGAACAAGCAAATAACCCATAAAGCTATGGCATTGCAAACAAATGCCACTTAATACTGTTTCAGCAGACAAGCGCAGCAGTACACACCTAACATGAGTACACCTCCCCACATGAGGTTTCTAGGGCCATTCGCAAGCATATTTTTAAGGCTCGCTCATTACCAGTGCTACTGGTCTATAGTGATGGAATAAATCAAAATCTGTTTGTATGACATGGAATTCCAAGATTTTTACTGGTAAATTAGGGATTGAATTCAGCAATTCCATTCATTTTTCCACTGTCTTCTCATTATCACTCTATACCACATACACCCACTGCACTGTAGATAATAGTATACTACCAATGTAACGTATGATGTAACCAAATGACAATCGCACTAAAACAGTTTTACCACAAAAGGTGAAACTCTTTCAACCCTAAAAGTTATTAAAAACACTTTTACTTACATTTCCATTAAAACACAATTTTACAGAATTTTAGATGAATGTTAAAATAAATAGTGTGGAGCCCGGTGTGACTTGGTTACTGTGGGCTCTGGTGCAGCCCTCAACGAGTTAACAATAGTGATGTAACGTTCCAAAACACATCTCCTTAACAACCGTGCCAGCTCGGTTCCAAGGGACATGTCACATGACACTTCTGAAGGCAACCTGTCTGCCCCCAAAAAATAGTGCACTCGCTAATATCGCATAACATCGCCCCGTGGCGTGTTCCTTCATGCTGGATCGGACTTAACACGCCAGTAATGAAGGACTAAGTTTATTCCATGTAAACCAAGCTCTTGTTAACTTCCAGCAACCACAAAAAACATCTTACTTAAAGAATAAACTGTCTCAGGCCAATCGACATCGTTATCTTCCATTTCACTCAAAGTGGTGTTCCTTCACCAACCAAAGAAAAAGTTTCCTTTAGTGTGACTGAGATGGTTGAATGAAGGGCAAAGAATTACTCGCAGAGCAACCAAGTATTGTGAAGACCCGGTCCCACTGCAATGTTCTGCCAACTTTCCTCGCTCGTTTGCAAACATTTTCTACCGTGACTGACCTTTCGTTTTTTTTCCTGGACAATCAAAACCAAATACACTTTACAACCAATGCACACACAGCACTACTGGGAAAGGAAAACAAGCGCCGCCGCGAGCGGGTGCAGGCAGCACCTTCCCCGGGGCTGGGGTTGGGGGGCACTTACTCACACTGCCGCGGCCGTGGATAGCAGCCGAGCTGGCGACTGGCCCCACTCCCCCGCGTAACGGGTGCCGCCAAGCTCCGGTGCAGAAGGTGCGCTCTCCTTCCCAACGAGGAAGCGAGCTCGGTGTCGAGTTTAAATAAAAGGAATCGAGTTACTCCGCTGGGCAAAACCACATGCAAAACACCAAGGCACTCGGCTTCTGCATTAACAACAGAGGCAGAGAGAAAACACACACAGCGAGGTTTGAAACCTTCCAAATCCCCAGCTCAGGCCTGGCGAGTGCAGCAGAGTGGGACATTTAAACTTACCCGGCTCGGGCAGCGGAGGCTCTCCAAAGCTTGATGTCTCCTCCCTCTCTCCGCTTGCTGGGCTCTGCCCGTCCCCTGCCACCCTGTGCAGTCCTGCTTATTGTATTTCCCCTGCACGGGGATCAGAAAGCCAGGTGGGGGAAGGAGAGGCTTCTGTAGTTTCTAATCCCCTGGATTAGGCAGTCACTTCCTCCCTGCTCAAAGCACAGACAAGTTCAGCATCTGCTCTCAGTGGCATTTTAGTATCAACAGTTCTCCAGCGGGAGGGGGAAAGGAGAACTGGGAATGACAACCGGGGAGTGTCCGGGTTGCGGTGAGCGATGTGCAAAGGCCGGGCAGGGTGGAGCTGTAAAAGTAACCTGTGCTCACAGAGAGGTGACAAGCCCAGCCCAGCGCCAGCTCAGCCTTCCCGGGACAGCCACCGCCGCCAGAGGGAGCGGCACCTTCAAACTGCCCGGACTTCGGGCACTAGTACCCAATCCTTGCTGAGCCCAGGGGTAGGGCACTAGGCACGGGCACTCGGTCCTTACTGAGCCCAGGGGAAGGGCACCAGTCTCTAATATTCTTTAGGCAAACAAACAGACCTAGGGGCATTTTGGGCTGTATATAGAATCATAGAATATGGAAGGAGGCCATTTGGCCCATCATGACTTTGAAAGAGCTATCCAATTAGTCCCATTCCCCCACTCTTTCCCCATGTACCTGAAAATTATTCATTTCCAAGTATATATCCATCAGAACATAAGAATTGGGAACAGGTGAACAGCCCCGCGAGCCTGCTCAGCGCCCTCCCGAATGCACTTCCTCCACTTAGGGCGGTCTATGGCCAAGGACGCCCAGGTGCCAATGAGGATGTCGCACTTTATCAGGGAGTCTTTGAGGGTGTCCTTGTAATGTTTCCTCTGCCCACCTTTGGCTCGTTTACCGTGGACGAGTTCCGAGTAGAGCGCTTGCTTTGGGAGTCTTGTGTCTGGCATGTGAACTATGTGGCCTGCCCAGCGGAGCTGATCAAGTATGGTCAGTGCTTCAACGCTGGGGATGTTGGACTGTCGAGGACGCTAATGTTTGTGCATCTGTCCTCCCAGGGGATTTTCAGGATCTTGCGGAGACATCGCTGGTGGTATTTCTCCAGCGACTTGAGGTGTCTACTGTACATGGTCCACGTCTCTGAGCCATACAGGAGGGCGGGTATTACTACAGCCTTGTAGACAATGAGCTTGGTGACAGTTTTGAGGGCCTGATTTTCAAACACTCTTTTCCTCAGGCGGCCGAAGGCTGCACTGGCGCACTGGAGGCGGTATTGGATCTCAACATCAATGCCTGCTCCTGTTGATAGGAGGCTCCCGAGATAGGGGAAGTGATCCACGTTGTCCAGGGCCATGCCGTGGATCTTGGTGTTTGGGGGGCAGTGCTGTGCAGCGAGGACAGGCTGGTGGAGGACCTTTGTCTTACTAATGTTTAGCGTAAGGGGCACAACGGATATACAAATAATTCACATTCGGATGATGTAGACTAAATGACCAGCTACCCATTGCCCTGAAATCAGGTCTCATTGCCACAACCGACCCCCACCATGAATTACTGTAAACACACAGGTGATCAGAATTACACATTTGAATGGTTAAATGGCTCCACATCGTCTAACATCCTATTTTGTGAGACATCCTGCTTTGATCCAAACTTCAATCAGAAAGCTGCTTCATCTGCAGACTGTGCCGAAAGTGAAGTATTTCCGAAATATTGGCTTTCACTCCCATAACCAGCAGCATCGCACCTTGCATGTCAGTATCCATTATCCTGGAAGCTTCCATGATGATTCTGTTCTAAACCAGTCAAGTAACAATATTTCAAGATCCTGACTCTACATCTAGCTGGTTGTTGGGGGATCAAGGATAACCTCTGCAGCTGTGGCTGATGATACTGGTGTATTTTCCAAGGGCTAATTTGAGGATAGTTACAACAAGGCTTAATCATTGACAAGAGTCATAATGGAGCACACTGTGAGGATTCTAAAATCATGCTTCAGATGCCTGGGCCAGTCATGAAAAGTCTTGAAGTACTTCCCTTGGGACAGCTTTATCAAATAAATTCCCTTGATACATGTGCTTTGGCTACTGACACTGCATGCACTGAACCACTGAATTGATGATTGGTATTTGGAATGGTGCAATATATATCAGTCAAATTATGACATAGTACATTACTTAACCAATAAAAAAAACCCTGGAATTTGCACTTTTCACCTGGTTGCCCTAGAGGAATGGAATGCCAGACAGCAACTCATGCCTGCCTCAGAGCTTTCTGCATCAGGAGCGTCCCCTATAGGCTTACTTGCAACAACCACTTCTCACAAGGTGGCCATCAGGCACCAGAAGCCATCTCTAATAGCACAGCAAACAACAGTGTTGGACTCCACCACCTGCCCTAAAAATGCCCATGCTTTATGGAAGGTGTGTGCAGAACTTCCACATTAACTCAATACTCAACTAACATCCTCTTTTTAAATACTGGGCTGGTGAAATCAGAGTTCATTGATTCCTCAGCCATAGGTGAACATTATCAGTACCTCCAGTCCACTGTCAAAATCTTCAGAGTGTTCCACTACTCCCTCAACGTTAAATCTAGTGCTCAATTATTTACCCTGCGCAATCCCCTGACTACAGCTACCTATGGGCCCCAGTGTGGTGATATCTGTACTTGTGCCGGTTTGATTAAAAGGTGTCACAGAAGAGTATCAAGGAATTGAGAAAACGGTTAGGAGATTGAGAGAACAGTTTTTTTTCCCTCATCATCCTCATCCTTTGATTTCATCTGCAGCTTACTGTGGCATGACAACATGAGACTGAAATTAAAGTATGGCATTAACACAACGAATATAAGTACTCGCTTGATGAAGATGAATTCTCAGAGCTCAGAGGAATTAAGAGCCTATTGGTTTTTGGAGTTTCTGATGACCAGGACTGGTAATTATGATCAGGGCAATTAACTTGCTGCTGCCACAGGGCCTCCCATTTCTCCATCACTAGCACTCTCGGCAACAGGTTGCCCCAGGATCAATATTGCTGCCTCCTCATTGGGGGGAGTGTAACAAGGTGGGTTCAACGGCCTAATGAAAGCCTGCCACACCTTGCAATCCACTCACAATAGCCTTGCTTTCTCTGGCATTGTGGGCACTCTTCTCCTGAAGGCGAAAGGCAGGCATTGTGAAAGGGAAAACAACTGTGCAAATTGACAGTGATGGGCATGTTGATAATGTGGTGATGAGAATCATTTGCAGGTTCCAAACAGTGACCACTCGAGTGCTTTATGCACCTACAGCTATAGATATTCCAGTGAGATTAAAGGCACAAATATGAAGGAAAGGTACCAAAGTATGTGAAGATACTCTTACAACTTTCCTTTGTTCAGTGCTTAGCTCTAATGCATGATGTGGTGTCCAAATGTCTGCTGGCAGGAGCAACTGTCAAGACTTAGTTTGCCCATCCTCATCACATCATTAAATTACTTATGTACTGAAATGCCATGTAGGGTCTTCTCACTTCTGGCCAACCATCTTCATCATCTGCTGCTTTGGTCTGCTTTTGCTCCTCTGCCTGCAGAACTTTAAATCATGCCTTCACTACTCACTCTCCACTCCCCGTACTCCTAGCCAATGTATGGTGGATCTCCAATCGGGGATCCACTATTCAATATGTAAATTAGCTGACAGATGTGAATCTTATGGCCATGAGGAGAAATTTAAAAAGTGAGTGAAAAAAGGCTCTTAAGTGCCTGTAAACTACCTGATAATTATCTCAATTGGGTTCCCCGCCGCTGCCGGTTGGGTCGGCTCCACGATGACAGACACACCTGGGGGAAAGACTTGTGGGAGCGAGGTGACAACAGGTTCCAAACCCGCTGTCAAAAATAACCGCCTGCCACATGATCTCACCCGCTACCACCCGGGAAAATTCAGCCCAACATTTCAAGTTGATGATCTTTTGTCAGAACTGGAAAAAGTTAGATATCTAACAGAATTTAAGCAAGTGTAGGGGGCAGGGGAAGGGGTGAGGAGGGAAACAACAAAAGGGAAGGTCTGTAATAGGGCAGAAGGCAGGAGTGATTAAAGGTATGATAGTACAAAGCAAAAGATGGTAATGGGATGAGTAAAGAAACAAAAAATGGTTCTAGAAGAGGTGTAAATGGGAATGGCAGAATCATCAGCGGCTGCCATGTGAAAAAATAGGGGCAGAGATTATGGTCTGAAATTATTGAACTTGATGTTGAGTCCAGAAGACTGTAAAGTGCCTAATTGAAAGATGAGGTGCTGTTCCTCGAGCTTACGCTGAGCTTCATTGGAACAGTGTAGGAGGCCGAGATCAGAGTGGGAGTGGAGCAGAGAATTAAAGTGACAGTTGACCTCAGGGTCATGCTTATGGACTAAATGGAGGTGTTCCGCAAAACAGTCACCCAATCTGCGTTTCGTCTCCCCATGTAGAGGATACCGCATCGTGAACAGCGAATACAGAATACTAAATTGAAAGAAGTACAAGTAAATCGCTGTTTCACCTGGAAGGAGTGTTTGGGACCTTGGACAGTGGGAAGGGAGAAAGTAAAAGGGCAGGTGTTGCAGTTCCAGTGCTTGCACGGGAAGGTGCCATGGGAAGGGGAGGGGTGTTGAGGATGATAGAGGAGTGGACCAGGGTGTCGTGGAGGGAACAGTCCCTTTGGAATGCTGAAGAGGAGGGGAGGGGGAAGATACGTTTGGTGATGGGATCACGCTGGAGGTGGCAGAAATGGCGAAGAATGATCCGTTGAATGTGGAGGCTGATGGAGTGAAAGGTGAGGACAAGGGGAACCCTATTGTGCTCCTGAGAGGGAGGAGAAGAGTGTGAGAGCAGAAGTGTGGCAAATGGAACGGACACGGCTGAGGGCCATGGCAGCCACGGTAGAGGGGAATCCTCGGTTGAGGAAAAAGGAAGCCATATCGGAAGCATTAGTATGGAAGGTGGCATTGTCAGAACAGATGAGACAGTGACGGAGAAACTGAGAGAATGGAATGGAGTCCTTACAGGAAATGAGGTGGGAGGAAGTGTAGTCCAGGTAGCTGTGGGAGTCAGTGGGCTTATATTGGATGTTTGTCAATAGCCTATCCCCACAAATGGAGACAGAGAAGTCGAGGAAGGGAAGGGAAGAGTCGGAGATGGACCATGTGAGGGAAGGTTGGAAATTGGAAGCAAAGTGAACAACATTTTCTAGTTCAGGGCGAGAGCAGGAAACAACACCGATATTCATCAATGTACTGGAAAAAGAGGTGAGGGAGGGGACCCGAGTAGGACTGGAACAAAGAATGCTCCACATATCCCATGAAAAGGCAGGCATAGCAAGGACCCATGTGGGTTCCCATAGCAACACTTTAATTTGGAGGAAGTGAGTGGAGTCAAAGGAGAAGTTGTTCAATGTGAGAACAAGTTCAGCCAGGCGGAGGAGGGAGGTGGTGGATGGAACTGGTTGGGCCTCTGTTCAAGGAATAAGTGGAGTGTCCTCAGGCAGTCCTGGTGGGGGATGGAGGTGTAGAGGGATTGGACATCCATTGTGAAAAGGAGACAGTTAGGGCCAGAAAACTGGAAATTGTTAAAGTGATGGAGGGCGTTGGGAGAGTCGCGGATGAGAAGAGATTGGACAAGGAGAGAAAAAAGAGTTGAGATAGGAAGAAATCAGTTCTTTGGGGCAAGGACAGGCTGAAATGATGGGTCTACCAGGGCAGCCCTCTTTGTGGATTTTGGGAAAAAGGTAGAATGTGTGGGGTTGTGGAACTATGAGGATGGCAGCCATGGAGGGAAGATCTCCAGAGGAGATGAGGTCAGCGACAGTCTTGGAAACGATGGCTTGATGGTGAGGTAATGGTCCAGGGGGAGTTAGGAGGAGGGGGTCAGAGAGTTGCCGTTTAGCCTCCACAAGGTAGAGGTCGGTTCGCCAAACAACAACAGTGCCACCTTTGTCAACAGGTTTAATGACAACGTTGGGGTTGGATCTGAGAGAACGGAGTGCTGCAAGTTCAGAAGAAGGTAGGTTAGAATGAGTGAGGAGGGCAGGGAAATTGAAATGGCCGATGTCATACCGACAGTTTGTAATGAAAAGATCTACAGAGGTTAAGGGGCCAAAGGGAGGGGTCCAGGTAGAAAGAGAATTCTGAAAATTGGAGAAAGGATCAACTGTGTAGGGAGAAGACTCCTGGCCAAAGAAGTGGGTTCAATGTAAGCTTGAGGAACGGCACCTCATCTTTCAATTAGGCACTTCACGCCTTCTGGACTCAACATCAAGTTCAACAATTTCAGACCATAACCTCTGCCCCTATTTTTTTTTTACACATGGCAGCTGTTGTTGATTCTACCGTTCCCATTTACCATCTTTGTTTCTTTACTTGTCCCATTACCATCTCCTTTTGTCATTTAATCTCTCCTGCATTATACCCTATCCCAGACCTTCCCTTTTGTTCTTTCCTCCCTTCCCCCCTTTTCCTGCCTCTGCACCTGCTTAAAATCTGTTACCTCTCTAACTTTTTCCAGTTCTGACGAATGGTCATTGACCTGAAATGATAATCTTGTCCCTCCCTCCACAGATGCTGCTCAACATGCTGAGTATTTCCAGCATTTTCTGTTTTTATCTCAGCTTCCTTGACCTGTGCTAACCGACGGTTGAGATCGTCACGTCAGGTGGTCGCAGACATCAAGAAGACCCGCTGCCTGCTGGACCTGGTGGACACGCATTACCAGTGGCTGTGAAAGTCAACACTGCCCTTAATTTGCATCCAGTTCCTTCCAGGCTGCCACCGGAGAGGTAGCGAGGGTCCTGAAGTAGGCTGCACATAAATGCATAAGGCAGGTGATGGACAGATTGTTTACCAGGGCTGAAAGGTATACAAGCTTCCCCTTTAACAATAGCCAGAATGAGCATGCACTAGGATTTGCATCTCTGGCTGGCTTCCCACAGGTGCAGGGTGGCGTTGACTGCATACACATGGCAATCTGCACGCCTGCTGACCAATCGGAGGCAGTCATCAACTGCAAGGAATTTAATTCCATCAATGTGCAGTTGGTGTGCAATCACAACAAAAAGTTTAAGCAGGTCAGCGCCTGATTTTCTGGGAGCTACCATGGTGTTTTCATATTGTGGTAGTCCCCGACATGTTCCAATCTTGAACGATCCCTAAAGTATGGCTGCTAGGTGACAAAGGATACCCCTTCAATCCTGGCCGATGATACCTCTAAAGAACTCCACCGATGAGAAGCAGAAGTGTTATAACAGGAACCATATGACAACCAGATATGTGATCGAGCAAGCCATCGGCATGCTGAAGTTGCCTTTTAGGTGCCTGGACAGGTCAAGAGGTGCTCTTTAGTACTCGCCAGTGGAGGTCTCCAGCATAATCGTGGTGTGCTGCACAACATAGTGCAGCAGCGAGGACTAAACCCCTTAGCACTCCTCATCTGATGAGGATTCCAATGCCATGGAGGAAGAACAGCTGATCGCATTGATGCTCGAGATGTCAGGGATGTCCCAATAGCTCTAAAGTTCAGTTAGTCACTCACACTGGATCAATGTCACGATAACATATCCCCACACCTCATACAAGCAATCTTCTAACCATCCATCCACTGGTTCCACATCCACCAACTGATGTCAGTCAATTTATCTCTCCACATTTAGAACCAAACAAATGAAAATCACAATTGGCATTTGCCATTCAAGAATGGGGAGAATGGGAAAGTGGTGCGAATTAATAAATTTAATGTGATGTAAAAAATTAGACATGTTGGAATTCAGAGCTTGCAAGGCCATCGTCTGGGCCTGCAGGGACTCATATGTGCACACTGATACTACTTCCATAGAGGAGGCCAGACTCTCAATGGAAGATTTTATGGTTGAAAAGCCCTGAGATAACAGTACACAAATGTCTGAGCTGGACTCCTCCATCTTCTGTGCCAGTACCTCGCACAGTTGCTGCTGAACCTCTATCAATCTCCTTTTCATTGATGGACCCTAGGGTTCAACATCTTTGTCCAGCTGAGCAGAGCTTGGAGAGGGCTATGCCCTCCTACACGGACTCTCCACAGCTGTCCCTGCCACCACTCTCCACCCGTGCTCATTTGTGCCATGCCAACCATCAGGTGACATCCCATCTAACTGTCTAGCAGGCCCTCCCTATGAGCTCGTGTCTGCGCTGGTGCCTGCAACACATATGACATGAGTTCACTGGGGTGAGCTCCTCTGAGGAGTCCTTATCATCTCTGGGCAGGCGCTCGTTTTCTTTGCATGTTGGCCTGGAGGAGAGAACAGACAGATAAGATTTAGACATGGAACTTTACAAATGTTGAAATATACCTGGTTAAAGTGATCATATTTGGTAAAGTGCTGAAGTCAACTCAAGATGACTTTGCCTTGTAGGAGACGTAGGTCTGAGAGATTAATGCTGTCACCCTGCTCCAATTCACAACCAATCTCACCACCTCCAATGCATAGGGAAACTGATATGCCACTAATCCCCAAAGCCTCCTCCTCTGCTGTGTAAAGCTCTACGATCTGTGGTGGTCTGCCTCCGATTTTCAACCTCTCACTGGCTTTCTGTGCTCTCTATCTCCCACTAGGGTGGCACGACAGGCCTTTGGTTCTAAGGCACGTGTGCATTCGATGGATGCATTGCATTCGGTAAGGGTGATAATCAGGCAGTGACATTCTAAGCGGCACTGCCATGCATTTCAGGAATGTGCTGATAGTGCTATTTGGGGACGTGCTGAGAATCGGGGAAGCTAACTGAGGTGTTATCAGATTACATCAGATTAGGTGTGAGTGGCAGTGGTGAGTGGAGGAGGTGAGGATGTAATAAGAACATAAGAATTCGGAACAGGTGTAGGCCATCTAGCCCCTCGAGCCTGCTCCGCCATTCAACAAGATCATAGCTGATCTGGCCGTGAACTCAGTTCCACTTACCCGCCAGCTCCCCATAACCCTTAATTCCCTTATTGGTTAAAAATCTATCTATCTGTGATTTGAATACATTCAATGAGCTAGCCTCAACTGCTTCCTTGGGCAGAGAATTCCACAGATTCACAACCCTCTGGGAGAAAAATTCCTTCTCAACTCGGTTTTAAATTGGCTCCCCTGTATTTTGAGGCTGTGCCCCCTAGTTCTAGTCTCCTCGACCAGAGGAAACAATCTCTCTGCCTCTATCTTGTCAATCTCTTTCATTATTTTAAATGTTTCTATAAGATCACCCCTCATCCTTCTGAACTTCAACAAGTAAAGACCCAGTCTACTCAATCTATCATAAGGTAACCCCCTCATCTCCAGAATCAGCCTAGTGAATCGTCTCTGTACCCCCTCCAAAGCTAGTATATCCTTCCTTAAGTAAGGTGACCAAAACTGCATGCAGTACTCCAGGTGCGGCCTCACCAATACCCTGTACAGTTGCAGCAGGACCTCCCTGTTTTTGTACTTCATCCCTCTCGCAATGAAGGCCATCATTCCATTCACCTTCCTGATTACCTGCTGCACCTGCAAACTAACTTTTTGGGATTCATGCACAAGGACCCCCAGGTCCCTCTGCACCGCAGCATGTTGTAATTTCTCCCCATTCAAATAATATTCCCTTTTACTGTTTTTTTTTCCAAGGTGGATGGCCTCACATTTTCCGACATTGTATTCCATCTGCCAAACCTTAGCCCATTCGCTTAACCTATCTAAATCTCTTTGCAGCCTTTCTGTGTCCTCTACACAACCCGCTTTCCCACTAATCTTTGTGTCATCTGCAAATTTCATGTGCAATCAAATGGAATGATGGGTGCTGCTGAAAGTGAAGTGCATGTGAGGAGTGATATGAATGGAGTACAGTTGACAAGACAGAGTGCGGGGCAGTGCACGACAGGATGTAGATAAATCTGTGACTTTGCTCACCTTTCCAGACCTGATTAGGTCATTAAAATGATTTCTGCACTGGATTCAGGTCCTCGTGGTCACGGCCCTGCTGCTCACTCCTGTACCACCTCCAGTCATGCCTTCTTTGCGGTGCCAACAGGTTTCTTTTTCCCATTGCTGGGAAAGAAGACCTCCTTCCTGACACTTACTGCACCCAGTAGAGCATCCAGAGATGACTCAGAGTACAGCCGTTGTTCTCGACACAGTCATGTCCCTCAGTTTTCTCCTTTAATTATCTCACTAGCAATCTCCAGACATCCTCTTCCATTGCATCTGTAAAATGGGCCTTTAAATAGTCGAGATTAAATCGTACCATGCGGGTCTGCGTCACGTCCACTCGAGTGAGTTGAATACGTGAAACCCGGAAGTAAAATGATAATAAGGCATCACCTTTACAATCAAACATTCCTACACACCTCACAATGTTCCGCTTTCGTTGCCTGCTGTCACTCTACCACGTGCTCTGTCCCCGTCTCCGTATTAAAATCAGGGACAAGGAATAGTGAAAAATATAAACGCAGAGCTTGGTGGCAATGACACATTTGAGGAGCTTAGAGGCGATATCTATCAAATGATTTTGAATACGTTCCTGGGAAAAATTCATTTTTTGTCATAGCTGGGATATCGATTGCCTGTCTTTCTTATTATCCATTATGTATATGATGATCTGTACATGTTACAGAACTTTTCACACAATTTCGGGTCATGGTTTAAAGCATAACGGCAAATAGTTCAGATTGCACACGATTTTTTGCGTTAATTGGTGAAACAGAATTCTATAAATTCTGTTAGGATTTATGTACAAAAGATAAAAGGGCTGAGATTCGACGGGGTGTGTGGGGTTCCACTGGTCTCTCACTGTAACTCTCGCGGCAGACCCCCAAGGAAATTGGCATTTCTGGCATTTGTATGGGGTGTCCGCTAAAGTTATGGGGAGACCAGGGGCACCTGCACTAAATTTCAGCCGCCAGCTTTTGGAAAGGTTGAATTAGAAAGAAAAAGATAGTTTGATATTTCGTATGGGACCTTTCATAAGAACTGACCTGAACAGAACTGACAAAGGATATATTAACCTGTCTCTTTTATGTGTTTTTTTTATTCGTTCATGGGTACTTATTGATCCACTATACATCTTCAGCATGCTCTTAATTAATCTGCAGGATATTGTGAATATGCATAAACTGGACAAATATTGCACAAACTTCTGTGTAATTGCTCTGGTACTTTGCAGCCATCCTAATACCACACTGAGATATGTAACTAAGAATTCCACCCAATGGCAAGCAGACTATTTTTTTCTATATTTGCACGTCCTTGAAAGTAAAAATGTACTTAGTCAGGAGGGTTGCCTAATTTTCGAATACTGTAGTTAATAACGGTGTTTTATCTCATCATTCTGGGATTTTCAAAGACTTCTGTAGAAGCCAAGATAGGATGGTTACTCTGCATACAGATGAAAGCATCAGCACTGGAGACGTTGAAACTCGTCTTTCCTTTGAAGAAAAGGTAATTTAGTTCAGGACTTTGGGAAGAATTGTAAATAGAAATATGAGCCTCGGCGGCAGGTAGCAATTAGCTATCTGGCTTTGCTTGTCTTGACAGTTGTGATACCACGTGATGATTCCGTGTGTCTCTTACAATGCGGAGTATTGATGTGGCTGTTTTTAATTTAAAAATAAATCTTTGGAAGTTCACCACCATTGGAATAGGAACATAGAAACATAGAAAATAGGTGCAGGAGTAGGCCATTCGGCCCTTCGAGCCTGCACCACCATTCAATAAGATCATGGTTGATCATTCACCTCAGTACCCCTTTCCTACTTTCTCTCCATACCTCTTGATCCCTTTAGCCGTCAGGGCCATAACTAACTCCCTCTTGAATATATCTAACGAACTGGCATCAACAACTCTCTGCGGTAGAGAATTCCAGAGGTTAACAACTCTCTGAGTGAAGAAGTTTCTCCTCATTTTGGTCCTAAATGGCTTACCCCTTATCCTTAGACAGTGACCCCTGGTTCTGGACTTCCCCAACATTGAGAACATTCTTCCTGCATCTAACCTGTCCAGTCCCGTCAGAATTTTATATGCTTCTATGAGATCCCCTCTCATCCTTCTAAACTCCAGTGAATACAGGCTCAGTCGATCCAGTCTCTCCTCATACGTCAGTCCCGCCATCCCGGGAATCAGTCTGGTGAATCTTTGCTGCACTCCCTCAATAGCAAGAACGTCCTTCCTCAGATTAGGAGATCAAAACTAAACACAATATTCCAGGTGAGGCATCACCAAGGCCCTGTACAACTGCATTAAGACCTCTCTGCTCCTATACTGAAATCCCCTAGCTATGAAGGCCAACATGCCATTTGCCTTCTTCGGTGACTGCTGTATCTGCATGCCAACGTTCAATGACAGATGTACCATGACACCCAAGTCTCGTTGCACCTCCCCTTTTCCTAATCTGCCGCCATTCAGATAATATTCTGCCTTCATGTTTTTGCCACCAAAGTGGATAACCTCACATTTATCCACATTATACTTCATCTGCCATGCATTTGCCCACTCACCTAACCTGCCCAAGTCACCCTGCAACCTCTTAGCATCCTCCTCACAGCTCACACCACCACCCAGCTTAGTGTCATCTGCAAACTTGGAGATATTACACTTAATTCCTTCATCTAAATCATTAATGTATATTGTAAATAGCTGGGGTCCCAGCACTGAGCCCTGCGGCATCCCACTAGTCACTGTCTGCCATTCTGAGAAGGCCCCTTTTTATCCCTACTCTCTGCTTCCTGTCTGCCAACTAATTCTCTATCCACGTCAATATATTCCCCCCAATACCATGTGCTTTAATTTTGCACACTAATCTCTTGTGTGGGACCTTGTCAAAAGCCTTTTAAAAGTCCAAATACACCACATCCACTGGTTCTCCCTTGTCCACTCTACTAGTTACATCCTCAAAAAATTCTAGAAGATTTGTCAAGCATGATTTCCCTTTCATAAATCCATGCTGACTTGGACCGATCCTGTCACTGCTTTCCAAATGCGCTGCTATTTCATCTTTAATAATTGATTCCAACATTATCCCCACTACTGATGTAAGGCTAACCGGTCTATAATTCCCCATTTTCTCTCTCCCTCCTTTTTTAAAAAGTGGTGTTACATTAGCTACCCTCCAGTCCATAGGAACTGATCCAGTCAATAGACTGTTGGAAAATGATCACCAATACATCCACTATTTCTAGGGCCACTTCCTTAAATACTCTGGGATGCAGACTATCAGGCCCTGGGGATTTATTGGCTTTCAATCCCATCAATTTCCCTAACACAATTTCCTGACTAATAAGGATTTCCTTCAGTTCCTTCTTCTCGCTAGACCCTCGGTCCCCTAGTATTTCCGGAAGGTTATATGTGTCTTCCTTTGTGAAGACAGATCCAAAATATTTGTTCAATTGGTCTGCCATTTCTTTGTTCCCCATTATAAATTTACCTGATGTTAACTGCAAGGGACCTACGTTTGTCTTCACTAATCATTTTCCCTTCACATATCTATAGAAGCTTTTGCAGTTAAAGCATTTAACAGGTTGCATACACCTGGTAGTACCACTGCAATAACTTACTGATCCTGCTGCTTTGTTTAATGGTCATACTACCCTCTGCAGACCAAATGCAGTCCTTGTTTATCATATGGCCAGCGCACATATTAAAGCTTAGCAGCTAGTGACAGCAATTAAGACACAAGTATTACCCTAGGAATTGATTACAATACAAGAAACACAAGAAATTCAAATTATAGAATGATACATTAAAGAAGGAAGCTATTCGGCTCATTGTGCCTGTGCCGGCTCTTTGAAAGAGCTATCTAATTATTCCCATTCCCCTGCCCTTTCCCCATAGCCCTGCAACTCTTTCCCTTTCAAGTATTTATCCAATTCCCTTTTGAAAATTATTATTGAATCTGCTCCACCTTTCAGGTAGGGCATTATAACAACTCGCTGCGTAAATTTTTTTCCTCATGTCGCCTCTATTTTTTTTTTCCAATTACCTTAAATCTGTGTCCTCTGGTTACCAACCTTTCTGCCACTGGAAACAATTTCTCTTTAGTTTATCAAAACCTTCATGATTTTGAAAATCTCAATTAAATCTCCTCTTAACCTTCTCTGCTCTAAGGAGAACAACCTTAGCTTCTCTAGTCTCTCCATGTAACTGAAATCCCTCATCTCTGGTACCATTCTAGTAAATGTCCTCTGCACCTTTTCCAAGCCGTCAACATCCTTCTTAAAGTGTGGTGCTAGGATTGGATACAATACTCCAGCTGGGGCGTAACCAGTGATTTATAAAATGTTAGCATAACTTTCTTGCTTTTGTACTCTATACATCTGTTTATAAAGTCAAGGATCCCGTATGCCTTTTTAACAGCCTTTTAAATTTGCCCTGCCACCTTCAAAAGCTTGTGTACATACACTCCCATGTTTCTCTGTTCCTGCATCCCTTTTAAAATTATACCAATTCATTTATATTGCCTCTCCTCATTCTTCCTACCAAAATAAGTCATTTCATACTTCCCGGGACTACATTTCATCTGCCATGTGTTTGCCCATTTCACCAGTCTGTCTATGTCCTCCAGCAGTCTGTTATTATTTCCTCACTGTTTACCACATTTCTGAGTTTTGTGTCATCTGCAAACTTTTAAATTATTCCCTGTATACCCAAGTCCAGGTTATTAAAAAATAATTAAAAGAGTAGTGGTCCCAACACTGACCTCTGGAAAATACCATTGCACACGTCCTTCCAGTCTGAAAAACTACCATTCACCAGCTCACTCTGCTTTCTGTCCCTTAGCCAATTTCATATCCATGCAGCAACTGCCCCATTAATTCCATGGGCTTCAATTTTGCTAACAAGTCTATTATGTGGTACTTTATCAAAAACATTTTTTAAAGCCTATATACACACTACGCTCATCCACCTCTCTGTTACTTCATCAAAGTCAAACAAATTTTGCAAATCCATGTGGACTTTCATTTATTAATCCATATTTATCCAAATACCAATTCATTTTAATGTCTCTATAAGTTTCCCCACCACTGACATTAGGCTAATTGCCAGGTTTATCCCTCTTCATTTGCAATCCTCTGGCATGCCTCCCATATCTAAGGAGGATTAGAAGATTGTGGCCAGAGCATCCGCAATTTACACCCTTTACTTCCCTCAGCAACCTAGAATGCATTCCATGTGGACCGTGTGATTTTTCTACTTTGAGCACTGCCAACCTTTTAAGTACTTCCTCTTTATCCGTTTTTATCCTTTGCTACTGCCTCCTCCTTTACTGCGACATTGGCAGTATTCTCTAGTGAAGACAGATGCATAACAAGATCTCTTTTTTGGTCCCTAATTGTCCTCCCCCTTCCTTTGACTATACTTTTACTATTTATATGTTTATAAAAAAACTTTTGGGATCCCTTTTATGTTACCCGCTAATCTATTCTCAGACTCTCTTTGCTCCTCTTATTCCCTTTTTCAGTTCTCCCCTGTACTTTCTGTATTCAGCTTGGTTCTTGACTGAATTATGAACCCAACATTTATCATAAGCTTCCTTTTTCTGTTTCATTTTAAACTCTATCGGCTAAAAATTCAGTATCGCCCTGGTGGGGAATTTTTGAGAAGATAGAAGTTTAGCGCCAGGTGATAATCAATCTCACTGCCTGCTAAATTCAGTCTCAGTGCTCAAAGAATGCAGGGGAGCCCAAAATCATGCGCTAAGAGCGTAGGTGAGTGGTGTTTGGCTCAAAGTGATAACGAATATGAGATGTGTAATTGGGAGTGAGAATTGGTGAAGGCGCCTTCCAGCCATTAAAGGGGAGGGTCATTGGAGTCTGCACACCAGCCCCCAATGATTCGGGGAGTGCAGAACGGCGATAAGCTGTGGGATGAAATGCAAAGGCCTTTGCTGGCCGGCAACATTCCGGGGGACTAAGCAGTCTTTATTTGGCTGCAATACATCCTGTGCACTCTGCCACTCATAACTGACCTTTGGAACTTAAGTTCCTTGACAGCTGGGGAACATCCCTTTAAGTAGTGCCCCACCAGCTGCTAGCTGGCTAGTTCACGCCCTCGCTCCCTGGCGCTGTCGGCGTGAGGTGATAAGGCAGAGGCACTACTGAAGGTTGCGGATCGGGCGCCCAGCAAGCACTGCATGCTCGCTGACGTCACGGTCTGCACGGCGAAAGGTGCCGAGGCGCTAACTGTTATTGCTGATGCTATGGAGCCAGCGAATTTGCCATGCAGTGCGGGATTCGCCCTGCTGCGGTGCTACTGCCTGAGCGCCCCATTAGCGCCCTCACCAGATGCTAACTGGGAGTGCTAACATGCCGAATTTCTCCCCCATAATATATCTTTAGTCATCCAGGGAGCTTTAGCTTTGGATGCCCTTCCTTTGCCCCTCATGGGAATTTGTCTAGTTTGTCCCCAAACCATCTCTTTGAAGGCCTCCCATTGCTCATTTACTGTTTTACCTGCCAATCTTTGATTCCCATCCACTTGGGCCAGATCCCTTTTCAGCTCACTAAAATAAGCCCTCTTCCATTTGAATATTTCCCCATTTGATTTTTCTTTGTCCTTTTCAATAACTACTCTAAACTTAATGAGATTGTGATCACTGTTTCCCAAATCCTCTCCCACTGAAACATGCTCCATTTGCCCCACTTCATTCCCCAGAACTAAATCCAGCACTGCTTTCTTCCTTCTTGGGCTGGAAACATACTGATCAACAAAGTTCTTTGTACACATTTCAGGATTTCCTCCCCCGTTTTGCCCCTTACAGTGTTATTTTCCCAGTCTGTTTTCAGATAATTGAAGTCCCCCATTATCACTACTCTAAAGTACTTACATCTTTCTTCAATTTGTCTGAAAATTTGCTCCTCTATCTCCTTCCCACTATTTGGTGGCCTATAGTATACACCCAGCAGCATAATAGCTCCTCTATTGTTCCTTAATTCTAACCAAATAGGTTCTGTCTTTGAACCCTCAAGTGCATTTCTAGTGCTGTAACAGTATCCTTGTTCAATACTGCCACCCAATGTTCCGTTAAGCTGCACAGCCACACAGACTGCTTGCCAGCTTTACAGTGGAAAAATCACGTGTGCGCAGAAATTTGAGTGGGCCTTGCACCCAAAAGAAATATTGGAGGGAGCATTGCTGCCACCCTCTCCTTTTTTCCATTCCCTATCCTTCCTGAATACATTGTAGCCAGGAATATTAAGTGCTCATTCCTCTCCTTCTTTCACCCAGGTCTCTATTATTCCCACTATATCATAATCTGTCGTGGCTACTTGTGGCAACAGTTCAACAACCTTATTTGCCTTGCACTCTAAACCCATCTTAGTCTGATCCCTCCTATTTCTGAACTATTCGTTATTCTAATGCTGTTTGTCTCACCCAGTCCTCTACACCTGTACCTCCTCTCTAATGACTATCTTGCTGAATTTAACATATTTGTGTGATGCTAGGTTCAGCAATCCTTCTCAGCAACAGAAGCCCAGGCCTAAGCTGAACAATAGTGATTTGGAGTGTTTACTAGTATTTAGAAGTAGAACCAGTTCTGACAAAAGGTCATCAACCTGAAATGTTAACTCTGTTTCTCTCTTTACGGATGCTGCCTGACCCGCTGAGTATTTTCAGCATTTCCTGTTTTTATTATAGAGGTAGAGTTGTTTACCTCAAACATTTCATGCTATTATGAGAAGATCATTTTGTGACAGCTGATGATCTAGGGTGTCACCTCATTTCATTTGCACAGTAGAGATTATCCCCACAGGCACTGCGGAGCTTTTGACTCACATCAAAAGGTAAGCGTTCACCTCAGGGTAGTTACTGATTAATAGCTTAGTGGACCGAGCTCCTATCTCATTGACTCCACAGGGTCTCTCTCTCTCTCTCTCTCTCTCTCTCTGATTAAAGTTGTCTATGTTTGTTTCAGCAGCAGCAAGAAGGTGTCTTTGTTTCAAAAGTGATCCAATTTAGCATTGCATGCTTAGCTAGAGATAGTAAGCCTAAGGTCAGAGAGATAGATAGTTGCATCTTTATCGTTTTTCATAACTGAGGAGCATGGGTAAATTGATTTCACTGTGAAAATTGTATACTGTTCATTCATGTATTACATAAGAACATAAGACCATAAGAAATAAGAGCAGGAGTAGGCTATTTAGGCCCTCGAACCTGCTCTACCATTCAATAAGATCATGGCTGATCTGATCCTGGCTTCAACTCCACTTCACTGCCCGCTCCTCATAACCCTTGACTTCCATATCATTCAAAAATCTGTCCATCTCCACCTTAAATATATTCAAAGACCCAGCCTCCACAGTTCTCTGGGGTAGAGAATTCCAAAGATTCATGACCCTCTGAGAGAAGAATTCCTCCTTATTTCTGTTTTAAATAGGTGACCCCTTATTCTGAAACAATGCCCCCTAGTTTTAGATTCCCCCTCAGAATCTGATTTGTTTCAATAAGATCACCTCTCATTCTTCTAAACTCCATTGAGTATAGGCCTGCTCAACCTTTCTTCATATGACAATCCCTTCATCTCAGGAATCAACCTCATGAACCTTCTCTGAACTGCCTCCAATGCAAGTAAATAAGGAGACCAAAACTGTACGCAGTACTCCAGGTGTGGTCTTACCAATGCCCTGTAAAGTGGGAGCAGGACTTTCCTACTTTTATACTCCATACCTTTGCAATAAAGGCCAACATTCCATTTGCCTTCCTGATTACTTGCTGTACCTGCATGCTAACTTTTTGCCTTCCATGCACAAGAACCCTCAGATCCCTTTGTACTACATAATTTTGTAATCGCTCCCCATTTAAATAATAATTTGCTTTTTTATTATTCCTACCAAAGTAGATAACTCCACATTTTCCCACATTATAGTCTATCTGCCAAATATTTGCCCACTCACCGGGCCCAAGTTTCCACACGATAAAAAACGGGCGCCCCTCCGAGCTGGGCGCCCGTTTTTCGCGCCTAAAACGGCACCAGAAAAAAATCTCGAAATTCTGGAGCGCCCTGCAGCTCCTTGTCTGTTTGGCGCGGCGCCCAGGGGGGCGGAGCCTACACTCGCGCCGATTTTGTAAGTGGGAGGGGGCGGGTACTATTTAATTTGGTTTTTTTCCTGCCGGCAACGCTGCGCGTGCGCGTTGGAGCGTTCGCGCACGCGCAGTGTGAAAAAAACATTGGCACTCGGCCATTTTTGTAGTTCTTTGTAGCTATTTAGTTTTTGAAAATTTTTTAATAAAAGCACATTGCCATCAGCACATCAGCACTGAGAAGGCTGCAGGAAGCCTCAGAAAGTTGAGGCAGACGTTTCCCGACGAACTCCCCCTTTTGCTGTCGGAAAATGGCTCCTCAATTTCTGAGGCTTCCTGCAGCCTTCTTCTCCTTCCCTCCCTCCCTCCCGCCCGCCCACCGGCCGTGTGGAACGGCTTCCTCCCCCCGCCCCCCCCCCGCGTTCAGTTGGCGGTCGGTTCACTCCCTCCCTCCCTCCCGCCCGCCCGCCGGCCGTGTGGAACTGCTTCCTCCCCCCCCCGCGTTCGGTCGGCGGTTGGTTCCCTCCCTCCCGTTCGGTCGGCGGTCGGTTCCCTCCCTCCCTCCCGCATTCGGGAACGGCTGCCTCGTTTTGTGAGGCTTGCTGCAGAATTCTCCCTGGCTGAAGCACTTTCACACAGGTAGGAAGATGGTTTATTTAATCTTTTCTTTGCTTATAAATTTTTATTCAGGTTGGATTTATTTGTATAATATTTGTATAAGTATAAATAAGGATTTATTGTAGAATTTAATGACTTCCCTCCCCCCCCACCTCGTTCTGGACGCCTAATTTGTAACCTGCGCCTGATTTTTTAATGTGTAGAACAGGTTTTTTCAGTTCTACAAAAATCTTCACTTGCTCCATTCTAAGTTAGTTTGGAGTACGTTTTCACTGTGGAAACTTTCAAATCAGGCGTCAGTGGCCGGACACGCCCCCTTTTGAAGAAAAAATTCTGTTCCAAAGTAAACTGTTCTTACTGACTAGAACTGCAGAAAAAAAAATGTGGAGAATTGCGATTTCTAAGATCGTCCGTTCTCCACCAGTTGCTCCTAAAAATCAGGCACAAATCATATGGAAACTTGGGCCCACTAAGACTATCTATATCCCTTTGTAGATTCTTTGCATCATCCTCACAACTTGCTTTCCCACCCATCTTTGTATCATCAGCAAATTTGGTGACATTACACTCAGTCCCTTCATCCAAGTCATTAATATAAATTGTAAATAGTTGAGGCCCCAGCACTGATCCCTGTGGCACCCAACTAGTTACAGTTTGTCAACCTGAAAATGGCCCATTTATCCTGATTCTCTGTTTTCTGTTAGTTAGCCAATCCTCTATCCACACTAATATATTACCCCCAACCCCATGAGCTTTTATCTTGTACAGTAACCTTTTCTGTAGCACCTTGTCAAATGCTTTCTGGAAATCCAAATACACGACATCAACTGGTTCCCCTTTATCCATTCTGCTCGTTATATCCTCAAAAGAACTCTAGCAAATTGGTCAAACATGATTTCTCTTTCATAAAACCATGCTTGATTGAATTATGATTTTCTAAATGTCCTGCTACTGCTTCCTTAATGATGGACTCCAGCATTTTCCCAATACAGATGTTAGGCAAACTGGTCTATAATTTCCTGCTTTCTGTCTCCCTCCTTTCTTAAATAGAGGTGTTACACTTGCGGTTTTACAGTTCGCTGGGACAGCTCCAGAATTCAGGGAATTTTGGTAGATTGCAACCAATGCACCACTGTCTCTGCAGCCACTTATTTTAAGACCCTAGGATGCATGCCATTAGGTCCAGGGGACTTGTCCACTTTTAGTCCCATTAGTTTGCCTATTACTTTATCTCTAGTGAGAGTGATTGTTTTAAGTCCTCCTCCCCGCCCGCCCTCCAGCAATAGCTCCTTGATTATCAATTATTGGGATGTTTTCAGTGTCCTCTACCATGAAGACCGATACAAAATATTTGTTCAAAGTCTCTGCCATTTCTCTGTTTCCTATTATTAATTCTCCAGTCCCATCCTCTAAGCGACCAACATTTACTTTAGCTACTCATTTCCTTTTTATATATCTGTAGAAACTCTTACTGTCTGTTTTTATATTTCTTACTAGTTTACTCTCATATGCTATCTTCTTTATCTTTATCATTTTTTTAATCCTTTGCTGGTTTCTAAAAATGTCCCAATCCTCTGGCCTTCCACTGTCCTTCACAACATTGTATGCCTTTGTTTTCAATTTGATACCATCCTTTACTACCAGCCTAACCAGTCGGCCCCACACAACTGCGACACCCCTTACACTGAAACATTCTGCACTCCACCCCAACCTGAGCCATGTGATTTCCTGGGAGAGGCAAAAACCAGATAAAAACCCAGGTCAATTTGGGGGGGAAAAATCTGGGAAAATTCCTCTCCAACCCATCCACGCAATCAAAACTAGTCCAGGAAATCACGCTGGCCGTATTCGATTCCCTGCAGTACTTACCATCATATCTGCGCCGGCCAATAAGAGGATATCCAGTCTAATCCCAATTACCAGCTCTAGGTCCATAACCCTGCAGGTTACGGCACTTTAAGTACCCATCCAATCACCTCTTAAATGTGGTGAGGGTTTCTGCATCCATCACTCTTCCAGGCAGTGAGTTCCAGATCCCCACAACCCTCTGCGTAAAGAAACGCCCCCTCAAATCCCATCTAAACCTTCCACCAACCACCTTAAAACTATGCCCTTTCATAATAGACCCCTCCACCGATGGAATTAGGCCCTTGCTATCCACTATATCCAGGTCCCTCAATATTTTGTACACCTCAATGAGGTCTCCTCTCAACCTCCTCTGTTCCAATGAGAACAAACCCAGCCTATCCAATCTGTCCTCATAACTAAGATTCTCCATTCCAGGCAGCATCCTAGTAAATCTCCTTTGCACCCACACTAGTGCAATCACGTCCTTACTATAATATGGCGATCAGAATTGCACGCAATACTCCAGCTGTGGCCAAATCAAAGTATTATACAATTTAAGCACCCTGCTCTTATAGTCTATGCCTCGGCTAATAAAGGCAATCATTCTGTATGCCTTCTGAACCACCTTATCCATCTGGCCTGCTACTTTCAGGGACCTGTGGACAAGCACTCCAAGGTCCCTTTGTTCATCTACACTATTAAGTGGCCTATTGTTTGATGTGTATACCCTTTCCTTATTAACCCTCCCAAAGTGCATTACCTCACACTTCTCTGAATTAAATTCCATTTGCCACTGCTCTGCCCACTTGACCAGTAGATTGATATCCTTCTGTAGCCCAGGACTTTCCTCTTCATTATCAACCACACAGCTAATTTTAGTGTTGTCTGCAAACTTCTTAATCATACTCCCTATATTTAAATCTAAATTGTTGATACATACCACAAAAAGCAAGGGATCCAGTACTGAGCCCTGCAGAACCCCACTGGAAACATTCTTCCAGTCACAAAAACATCCATCAACCATTACCCTTTTCTTCCTACCTCTAAGCCAATTTTGGATACAACTAGCCACTTTGCCCTGGATCCCATGGGCTTTAACCTTCGTGACCAGTCTACCATGTGGGACCTTATCAAAAGCTTTGCTAAAGGCCATATACACTACATTGTATACACTACCCTCATTGACCCTCTTGGTTACCTCCTCAAAAATTCAGTCAGTTTAGTCAAACACAATCTTCCCTGAACAAATCCGTGCTGACTGTCCCAAATTAGTCCTTGTCTTTCTAAATGTAGATTTATCCTGTCTTTCAGGATTTTTTCTTATAATTTTCCCACCACTGAGGTTAGACTGACAGGCCTGTAATTACTCGGCCTATCCCTTTCTCCCTTCTTAAACAAGGGTACTACATTAGCAGTCCTCCAATCCTCCAGCACCATGCCCAAATCCAAAGAGGTCTGGAAAATGACGGTCAAGGCCTCTGCTATTTCCTCTTTTACCTCGCTCAACAGCCTGGGATGCATTTCATCCGAGCCTGGGGACTTATCTACTTTCAAAGCTGCTAAAGCCCTTAATACTTCCTCTCTCACTATGTTTATTTCATTCAGAATATTCCTCCTCGATAGCAGTATCTGCATTGCCCCTTTCCTTTGTGAAAACAGATGCAAAGTATTCATTGAGAACCTTACCAACATCTTCCGCCTCCACACAAAGCTTACCCTCATGGTCTCTAATATGCCCTACCCTTTCTTTAGTTACCCTCTTACTCTTAATATATTTATAGAACATCTTTGAGTTTTCCTTAATTTTACTAGCCAAGAATTTTTCAAGCTCTCTCTTAGCATTCCTAATATCCTTTTTAATTTTGCCTTTTAACATTCTAATTTCCTCCAAAGATTCTATAGCATTTAGCAGTTGGAATATGACATAAGCTTCCCCTTTTTTTCTTTATCCTCCCCTGTAAGTCCCTAGACATCCAGGGGGCTCTTGAATTGTTAATCCCACCCTTTTTCTATAAGGACACATGTTTGGCCTGAGCCTTCCGGATCTCCTCCTTGAATGCCTCCCACTGTTCCGACACAGATTTACCCACAAGTAGCTGTTTCCAGTCCACTGTGGCCAAATCACTCCTTAACTTAGAAAAATTAGCTTTTCCCCAATTTGGAACTTTTATTCTAGGCCTATCCGTGTCCTTATCCATAACTAACTTGAATCTGACTGAATTGTGGTCACTGGCACCCAAGTGCTTTCCCACTAATACCCCTTCAACCTGCCCAGCTTCATTCCCCAAAACTAAATCCAAAACCGCCCCCTCTCGTGTTGGGCTTGCTACATACTGACTAAAAAAGTTTTCTTGAATGCATTTTAAGAATTCCACACCATCTATACCCTTCATACTATATTTGTCCCAATCAATATTTGCATAATTAAAATCTCCGACTATTACTACCCTATGGTTTTTGGGCTTCACAGCAAATTGCCTACATATTTGCTCCTCTATCTCCTTCCCATTGTTTGGGGATCTATAATACACGCTCAGCAGTGTGATCGCCCCTTTTTTATTTTTCAATTCGACCCATATGGCCTCATTTGATGATCCCTCTAACACATCATCCCTCCCCACCGCTGTAATAGTTTCTTTAATCAGTACCGTGATGCCACCACCCCTTTTTTTAACCCCTCTCTGTCTTGTCTAAAAATCCTGTAACCAGGAATATTGATCTGCCAAATCTGCCCCTCTTTCAGCCATGTTTCTGCAATGGCTATAATGTCATACTCCGAAGTATCTACCTGTGCTCTTTACTCATCTGCCTTAATAGCTATACTCCTTGCATTAAAGTATATACCATTTAGCACAGGAATACCTCCTTGATTACTACTTACTAACCCTTGTTTCCTCTGTCTTACAGATTTGCTTTCTAAATTCTTGCTGTCCACTTTCTGCTTTACTTCCTTCCCTATTGAATTTGTTCTCAGGTTCCCATCCCCCTGCCAAGCTAGTTTAAACTCTGCCCAACAGTGCTAGAACAACTTCCCACGAAGATATTGGTCCCGGCACTGTTGAAGTGTAACCCGTCCGGTTTGTACAGGTCCCTTCTCCCCAGAAGTGGTCCCAATGCCTCAAGAATTTAAAGCCCTCCCTCCTACACCAACTCTCCAGCCATGTGTTCATCCTCTCTATCCTTCTCATTAGCACATGGCACCGATAGTAACCTGGAGATTACTACCTTTGAGGTCCTACCTTTTAATTTTCTTCCCAGCTCCCTGAATTCTGCCTGTAGGACTTCATCCCTCATTTTACCTTTGTCATTGGTCCCGATATAGACCACAACCTCGAGATCTTTATCCTCTCCCCCCAGAATGCCCTGCGCCTGCTCTGTGACATCCTTGACCCTGGCATCAGGGAGGCACCATACCATTCTGGAGTCACGTCTACGGCTGCAGAAATGCCTGTCTGTTCCCCTAACTATAGAATCTACTATCACTAGAGCTCTTTTATTCTTCGTCCCTCCCCTTATGCAGCTCAGCCGCCCGTGGAGCCTTGGAATTGGCTCTGGCTGCACTCCCCAGAGGCATTATTGCTGTATCTTTCCTACAAGCCTCCATTATTTCTTGATTTATATTATGTGCCATAGAGTGGCTACTGTTTGCCGGCCTGTAGACCACTTCCACCAGAGACTTCCTTCCCTTATTACTTCTTATCTCCATCCAAACTGCTTCTACATCTTAATCTTCTGAGCCAATATCATTTCTTACTACTGCACTGATGTCATGCTTTATTAACAGAGCTACCCCACCTCCTTTTCCTTTCTGCCTATCCTTACGAATATTTAGTTCCCAATCTTGGTCACCTTGCAACCACGGGCTAGATTTTACATTTTTGTGCAGATCGCCCAAAAATGGGCGTTATTTCCAGCGTGGGCAATAAAAATGTATTTTCAGATCGTCGGCTTGTTGCCCATTCTCAAAGCCCCTAGTCTCCATTTTTTAAATTGGGCGTGACCGTGAGCGATCTGAAATGGGCGTTAGCGTTATATCTCTCTGACCTTCTGCTGTAAACTGTCGCCCTCCTTAGCAACGGCATGGCAACACTTGATTCCCGTGATTCAGGAGGTCAAGGGTCATCATGACAAGCGCATAAGAGGAGACAGAGAGAGAGGGAACTGAGAGGGAGTGAAGGCGTGTATGGGTGTCGTGTGGCTGCTTTGGGAGGAAGGAGGGAGAGTGTTGAGCTTTATAGCAAATTGGGAAAAAAAATTAGCTGTTACCAGTCAGATATTTTCCCGAATTTGGTGTCTATAATGGAGGGAGAGGAGGAGGCGACACAGCATGCTGTGGAGACTGTCGCTGGTGAGAGCAGTGAGCTGGGAGAGGAGCACATTGGAAGGCACAAAAGATCGAGGAGGTTCTCGGATAAGGCAAATGCCTCCCTCTTGCAGAAGGTCGAGTCAGGCTGGGATGATTTGACACAGGGAGGGTGTGGGAAGCCCACCCCAAAGGCCTACCAGAAGATATGGGCCGAGATAGCAGAGGTGGTCTCATTGGTGATGGCGCAAGCGATGGAACGACCTTGTCGGATCCGTAAGAGTAAGTATTACATTTATTTACATGTACTTAAATATATACATATTTATATAATTTGATTTGTAAGAGTCATGAGTGACTATAATCAGATGTGAGGTGTTTTACTTTTACCGGGAATGTTGTACTCAAAGCCTGCGTTCACGGTGCACGTCTTTCGATAAAGAATGATAATTATCATAATAATCATGATTACATCTGTCGGTTATGTGTTGTATCAGTCTCTGTAATAGAACCTAGCAATGATATCATGCAATGATCTCATGCCATGTCGACCTGTTACCTTTCCTGGAGTGTATTAGGGATGGTTTTCTAGACCAATATGTCGAGGAACCAACTAGAGGGCTGGCCATCCTAGACTGGGTGATGTGTAATGAGAAAGGACTAATTGACAATCTTGTTGTGAAAGGCCCCTTGGGGAAGAGTGACCATAATATGGCAGAATTCTTTATTAAGCTGGAGAGTGACACAGTTAATTCAGAGACTAGGGACCTGAACTTAAGGAAAGGTAACTTCAATGGTATGAGACGTGAATTGGCTAAAATAGACTGGCGAATGATACTTAAAGGGTTGAGGGTGGATAGGCAATGGCAAACATTTAAAGATCACATGGATGAACTTCAACAATTGTACAACCCGGTCTGGAGTAAAAATAAAACGGGGAAGGTGGCTCACCGTGGCTAACAAGGGAAATTAAGTATAGTGTTAAGTCCAAGGAAGAGGCATATAAATTGGCCAGAAAAAGCAGCAAACCTGAGGACTGGGAGAAATGTAGAATTCAGCAGAGGAGGACAAAGGGTTTAATTAGGAGGGGGAAAATAGAGTATGAGAGGAGGAAGCTTGCTGAGAACATAAAAACTGACTGCAAAAGCTTCTATAGATATGTGAAGAGAAAAAGATTAGTGAAGACAAACATAGGTCCCTTGCAGTCAGAATCAGGTGAATTTATAATAGGGAACAAAGAAATGGCAGACCAATTGAACAAATACTTTGGTTCTGTCTTCTGGAAATACTAGGGGACTGAGGACCTAGTGAGAGGGTGGAACTGAAGGAAATCCTTATTAGTCAGGAAATTGTGTTAGCGAAATTGATGGGATTGAAGGCCGATAAATTCCCAGGACCTGATAGTCTGCATCCTAGAGTACTTAAGGAAGTGGCCCTAGAAATAGTGGATGCATTAGTGATCATTTTCCAACAGTCTTTCGACTCTGGATCAGTTTCTATGGACTGGAGGGTAGCTAATGTAACACCACTTTTTAAGAAAGGAGGGAGAGAGAAAATGGGGAATAATAGACCGGTTAGCCTGACATCAGTAGTGGGGAAAATGTTGGAATCAATTATTAAAGATGAAATAGCAGCGCATTTGGAAAGCAGTGACAGGATTGGTCCAAGTCAACATGGATTTATGAAAGGGAAATCATGCTTGACAAATCTTCTGGAAATATTCTTTGAGGATGTAACTAGTAGAGTAGACAGAGGAGAACGAGTGGATGTGGTGTATTTGGACTTTCAAAAGGCTTTTGACAAGGTCCCACACAAGAGATTGCTGTTCAAAATTAAAGCACATGGTATTGAGGGTAGTGTATTGATGTGGAGAACTGGTTGGCAGACAGAAAGCAGAGAGTCAGGATAAACAGGTCCTTTTCAGAATGGCAGGCAGTGACTAGTGTGGGGGCCGCAGGGCTCAATGCTGGGACCCCAGCTATTTACAATATACATCAATGATTTAGATGAAGGAATTGAGTGTAATATCTCCAAGTTTGCAGATGACACTAAGCTGGGTAGTGGTGTGAGCTGTGAGGAGGATGTTAAGAGGCTGCAGGGTGACTTGGACAGGTTAGGTGAGTGGGCAAATGCATGGCAGATGCAGTATAATGTGGATAAATGTGAGGTTATCCACTTTGGTGGCAAAAACACGAAGGCAGAATATTATCTGAATGGCGGCAGATTAGGAAAGGGGGAGGTGCAACGAGACCTGGGTGTCATGGTACATCAGTCATTGAAAGTTGCCATGCACGTACAGCAGGCAGTGAAGACGGCAAATGGCATGTTGGCCTTCATAGCTAGGGGATTTGAGTATAGGAGCAGGGAGGTCTTACTGCAGTTGTACAGGGCCTTGGTGAGGCCTCACCTGGAATATTGTGTTCAGTTTTGGTCTCCTAATCTGAGGAATGATGTTCTTGCTATTGCGGGAGTGCAGCGAAGGTTCACCAGACTGATTCCCGGGATGGCAGGGCTGACATATGAGGAGAGACTGGATCGACTGGGCCTGTATTCACTGGAGTTTAGAAGGATGAGAGACGATCTCATGGAAATATATAAAATTCTGATGGGACTGGACAGTTTAGATGCAGGAAGAATGTTCCCAATGTTGGGGAAGTCCAGAACCAGGGGACACAGTCTAAGGATAAGGGGTAAGCCATTTAGGACTGAGATGGGAGAAGCATCTTCACTCAGAGAGTTGTTAACCTGTGGAATTCTCTACCGCAGAGATTTATTGATGCCAGTTTGTTGGATATATTCAAGAGGGAGTTAGATATGGCCCTTATGGCTAAAGGGATCAAAGGGTATGGAGAGAAAGCAGGAAAGGGCTACTGAGGTGATGATCATCCATGATCTTATTGAATGGTGGTGCAGGCACGAAGGGCCGAATGACCTACTCCTGCACCTATTTTCTATGTTTCTATGTTTCTATGTTTCTATGTTTGCAGAAGAAGCTATCGACGATTAGGTCTGAGCAGAGGCGAATGGGTGTGGGGCCACCAGTCACCAGCGATATCACTGACATTGAGGAGCAGGTGCTCACACTCATGGGGAAGCACCCCGGAATATACACGCAAGCAGTTACAGACCCTGAAGTGATGCCATGTCAGTAAAGTATACACCATTGCATGATCTAAAGTCAATTGATGCCACACCCACTCATATCCGAACAATAATATATGATAGATGGTTTCTAAAATTGTCCTATATATAATGCTGGCCTAATGAAAATCACTGCACTGCACAATGTGTTGATGGTCATGAAATGTGATGTCTGTGATGATTTTGATAGCGGTGGTGCTTTTGTCGTGCATAAGCTGTGTGTAGCGCTGGACTCACCTTGTGACCCTAGCATCCCCTTCTTCTCTAATAATCTAATTTGTGTTTTGCAGCTCAGCCAGCAGCACATCCCAAGGCAAGACCACAGAGGTCAGAAGGTGAGAGCACAGGGCCGGACTCAGCGGACGATCCTACACCTGGTGCTGAGGAGCTCCGATTCTCGCCCGTAAATCCGTTGGGTTTGTTCTCTACGGATGAGAGCGCCGACTTTGAGGAATCTGCATCACCAGGCTCCAGAAGGCATTCCACCCCAAGACCATCTAGTGCTCCTCCGGCCATTCCCGCTTCCACTCTGGAGGTACCGGGCCCAAGCACCTCGCCACAGGGCACCCCATTTGTCCCCAGGAAGGCGCCGACCCCGCGGTGGTTTCGTGGACACGGCAGGTCTGGTCCACGAGCGCCAGAAGAGAGCGGAGAGATGGTTAAGTTGTCCTGCAGAACTGTAGACATTGGTGACCAGATCCTCAATGCATTGGGGGGACATATAAGAGCATAAGAACATAAGAAATAGGAACAGGATTATGCCATACGGCCCCTCGAGCCTGCTCCGCCATTCAAAAAGATCATGGCTGATCTGATCATGGATTCAGCCCCGCCCGCTCCCCATAACCCCTTATCCCCTTATCGTTTAAGAAACTGTCTATTTATGTCTTAAATTTATTCAATATCCCAGCTTCAACAGCTCTCTGAGGCAGCGAATTCCACAGATTTACAACCCTCTGAGAGAAGAAATTTCTCCTCATCTCTGTTTTAACTGGGCGGCCCCTTAGTCTAAGATCATGCCCTCTAGTAGTTCTAGTCTCCCCCATCAGTGGAAACATCCTCTCTGCATCCACCTTGTCAAGCCCCCTCATAATCTTATACGTTTTGATAAGATCACCTCTCATTCTTCTGAATTCCAGAGGCCCAACCTACTCAACCTTTCCTCATAAGTCAACCCCCTCATCCCCGGAATCAACCTAGTGAACCTTCTCTGAGCTGCCTCCAAAGCAAGTATACCCTTTCGTAAATATGGAAACCAAAACTGCACGCAATATTCCAGGTGTGGCCTCACCAATACCTTATATAGCTGTAGCAAGACTTCCTTGCTTTTATACTCCATCCCCTTTGCAATAAAGGCCAAGATACCATTGGCCTTCCTGATCACTTGCTGTACCTGCATACTATCCTTATGTGTTTCATGCACAAGTACCCCCAGATCCCACGGTACTGCGGCACTTTGCAATCTTTCTCCATTTAAATAATAACTTGTTCTTTGATTTTTTTTTCTGCCAAAGTGCATGACCTCACACTTTCCAACCTTATACTCCATCTGCCAAATTTTTGCCCATTCACTTAGCCTGTCTGTCCTTTTGTAGATTTTTTTGTGTCCTCCTCACATATTGCTTTTCCTCCCATCTTTGTATCGTCAGCAAACTTGGCTACATTATGCTCAGTCCCTTCTTCCAAGTCGTTAATATAGATTGTAAATAGTTGGGGTCCCAGCATAATCCTGACAGCCGGCCACCATCTCCAGCACCATGACTGAGTACGTTCTGCAGATGGTGGAGGCCCTGGAGGGGATAGCCAGGAACACTGCAAGCACAGGCCTCCCAGTGGTCCGGGAGCGCGGCACTCCACCCATAGGTTCCGCACCACTACTGCCAACAACACGTGAGAGGGAGGACCAAGATGCTGCTTCTGGATCCGAGAATGTTCCCACTTCAGCACCCCCCACTCCTGTATCCATGCAACCACCGGCTCTGTCTTCATCCCCTCCCAATGAGGCACTGCTCGGCCAGGCAGAGTGAAGCAAGCAGGAGAAGGGGTAGAGGTGGGGAGAAGAAGGGGAGAGGGGAAGGAAAGTGAGGTGCATGTCCACAGGTGATGGCGGTGTTATATCTCCATCTGGGTATATGCAATTTGATGTAATGCATGGGAAGAGGAGGTAACCCTCCTGCTTTGCATTTGTGGACATGTTGAACATTTGATTGATGTCAGTGGTCGAAAAAGTGGGGTGTTGGTAGGGTGTTTTTGCCTGTGATACTTATGATTTCAGACCAATGGTCGTATAAAATATTTTTTATTCAGCATAACCTTGTTGCGCATTGCCTCAGATAGTTGGACCGTTATACACTGGTGATTCCTTAACATGAAAGGGTGTAATTAAACTTGAATCAACTTAAACTTTAACTGGCACCAAGGTGATGCCCACACAGCAGTGTGTCAGCTTTGTCAATTACAGCAACATTCTTTCAGATAATTTGCTCATTTATGAGCTCATGACGTAAGAGTCTTGCAGCTATGTAGCCACCACGGGCCCTTTCCTGTGGTCTGGAGGGGGGCATGGGCATAGTTGCATAGTCAGCCAGATTATCTGGCCCGAGGTCAACGTCCAGCCCCTCGTCCTCCTCTTCCTCTCTCTCCTGAGGTGGACCATCAGTCCCTTCTGGCAATTCTTGTCCCCTCCTAATAGCCAGGTTCTACAGCATGGAGCACATGACCACGAATTGAGCTACTTGCTCAGGGTTGTATTGTAGCTCCCCTCCTGACTGCTCCAGGCATCTAAAGCGCTGCTTAAGCACACTAATTGTTTATTGGACCACATTGCGTGTGGCTCTGTGGCTCTCGCTATATCGCTTCTCGGCCTCGATGTGGGTGTCACGCAGGGGAGGTCATCAGCCAGCTGGCTAGACCATATCGGTTGTCACCAAGCATCCAGTATTGTCCTTGTGGCTGACTCTTAAACATGGCAAAGACAGCGCTCTCACACAGGATGTGAGCCTCATCGAAGCTGTCCGGACATGTGGCATTCACTGCCATTATGATGTGGTTGTGGTCGACAACTAGTTGGACCTTCAACGAGTGAAACACTTTACTGTTACGAAAAAGCTCTGGGTCTTGAGACGGTGCCCGCATGGCGATGTGAGTACACTGTATTCCTCCCGGCATCTTGGGGAACTGAGCAATGCGGTAGAATGCTGCAGCCCTGACAGTCTGAGCCTCTGTGGTCATGGGAAAGCTGATAAAGTCCATCCTACGCGCGTACAGGGCCTCCCTGACTTATCTAATGCAGCTGTGTGTGGCATGGTGAGACAGAGGGGAAATGTCGACCACGGAGGCCCAAAAGGAACCGGATGCGTAGAACGACAGTGCCGCGGTGACCTTGACCTCGACGGACAGTGATGTCCTGAAGATGATGGCAAGCTGCAGATCTGCCCTGATGAGCTGGCATATTTCAATAACCACCACTTTGTGGAAGCGCAGTCTCCGAAGGCAGTTCTCGAACACGTCAAGATCAGACCTCTTCTCCCTGTAAATGCGGGGTGTGTATGGTCTGGACTGCCTCCTCATTCTGGCGTGTCTTAGATTGGGCACATAATGGTGTGCATTAGACATTGTGCCTTTTGCACTCTGCAGCATCTACATAGTAATCAATGCAGGCTGAGAAATGGCTGGCCCCATTCCAAGAAAAGTATACCGATTGAGCAGAAGCAATAATTTCAACACTAAAAGACACCTAAAGTAAAACCCAATCATCCAGAGTCTGAAAAGATGTCTGTTGAGATGGTCACTTCACCTGAGAAGAACTCCAGAGTCAATCCAAACTCCCCCGAAGTTGAAGCAGCCTTTTCAATGAAGTGACCTGCAATTTGAAAAATGGCGTCCACACCGCTGTGATTAGTTCAGAACAGTTCCACTTTTTCAGAGCAGTGTTTTGGGCGAGCGATATTGTGGGCGAGATGTGTGCGAGGTGGTGAAAGTGACACTGGATGATATACTGGGCATTCGTTTCAGCAAATTTGATCTATACGACAAAAAAAAGTGGGCGGTAGGTATTATTGAATCTCGGCGTTAATTACATGCTGAAAGTAACGCTGGGCGATATGTGTGTTGGTTTCGCCCATTCTGATGATTCCGCCCCAAAAAAGTGGGCGGGCGGTATTATTTTTTCCCAGTGTTATGTACATGCCAAAAGTAACGGTCGGCGATAAGTGTCCAAAAAATGGACATCAGTTTCCATTTTGTAGCTAAATGGACACTATCTGGGCGTTACACTTCATTTCAGCGGGAAAGTGGGCGTTATGCATACAAAAATAATGGAAACTCTAGCCCGACATGTCTCTGTAATGGCAATCAGATCAAACCCATTTATTTCAATTTGTACCGTCAACTTGTTACGAATGCATCGTGCATTCCGATATAGAGCTTTTAATTTCTATATAAACAAATAGTTGATAGTCTGAAGCTGTGCCTGGTCTTAGTAAAGTGTTATTTCAGTCCACCTTCCATAAAGAGAGGAGAATTCACATAGTGGCACATGTCATATTTCAGTAACTGGTATATGGAGTAAGGGTTCTCTGCTACAATTGTTTAACTATTGTTTAACAAGTTATTTGTTATGTATGAAATAACTCAATAGACTGTAAACTAACACAGGTACAAACCTGGCTCTCTGCTTTATTAGGGCCCAAAGTGATTACATTATGTTATATATGTAGACTATAGATATACTCTCTGTGTAGTCACTGTATAGTCGCATAAGATGGAGACTTGTTACCTGATGTATTATCAATAAGGTTTACACAGTGTATATATTATGCTGGCACCACTAGAGGGTGCAACTGGTGGAGACCAGGGTTTCCTGCCCCTGTGGCAGAGGCTGTCCACCAGAGGGCACTGCAGTGGGAGACCTGAGGTTCACCTGCATAGGTGTGCAGGGCCCAGTATAAAAGGCTGCCCACCATGCTTGTGCCTCACTCTGGACTTACGAATAAAGGACCAATGTCACTACAGTTTGAGTACAACACATTGCCTCATGGAGTCATTCATAAGTGCATTACAAACATAACACATTACATGATGGCTTGCCTTTTATACCTGGGCCACACACCCATGCGTACAGCCCAATGACCTCCGACAGTGGTACCACCTGGTGGCCAGTAACCCCAAGCATACATACATGACAATATCTTCCTTTAAGATATTAGTAACAGCCTTGTTACAAATTGAGACGGTCTGGGGCTTTCCACTCCCGAGTTGATCGTCTCAGTTCAACTCCAGCCTTGGGCGAGCTTTTTGAGTCTGTTATGACTGGGGGCTGGGTAGCCGATCTGATAGGAGTAGCAATGACCATGTCAGGGATTGAAAGTCCAGATTCATTGATGACAGCGGAGTCCTCTGGTGACTGGGGGTAGGTTGGTTGGTCACTGATTGTGTCTTCCTCAGACTGTTACGGTTCACATGTTTATCTGCCGCAGCTTTATCTGATCAACATGTTTCCTGCATGTTTGCCCATTCTTGAGCTTGACGATAAACACTCTGTTACCCTCCTTGGCCATAACAGTACCGGCGATCCACTTGGGACCTTGACCATAATTTAGTACATACACAGGATCATTAACAAAAATGTCGCGTGACACAGTAGCGCGATCATGATACCACTGCTGACTTTGACGTCTGTATTCAACATGATTGTTCAAGTCAAGGTGGACAAGAGAGAGCTTGGTCTTGAAACCTCTCTTCATCAAGAGTTCAGCAGGGGGAACCCCGGTAAGTGTGTGGGGTCTTGTCCGGTAACTAAGCAATATGCAAGACAAGTGAGTCTGCAGTGAACCTTGAGTTACATGTTTCATACTCTGCTTGATGGTTTGGACAGCACGCTCTGCTTGACCATTAGATGAGGGTTTGAATGGTGCTGACCTCACATGTTTGATACCATTGAGTTTCATAAACTCTTGAAACTCCAGACGAGTGAAGCAAGGTCCGTTGTCGCTTACAACAATGTCGGACAGACCATGGCAAACATGACACAAAGGCTCTCAATGGTGGCTGTGGATGAACTGGATGACACTCTATCCACTTGGAATATGCATTCACTATAACTAAAAACATCTTTCCCAGGAAGGGACCTGCAAAGTCGATGTGGATCCTGGACCATGATTTAGATGGCCACGACCACAGACTCAGCGGCGATTCCGCTGGTGCTTTACTTAGCTGCATGTAAATGCAGCTGATGCACACATGATTCCAGATCAGAGTCAATTCCAGGCCACCATACATGAGACCTGGCAATGGCTTTCATCATGACAATACTGGGATGAGTGCTATGTAGATCATGTACAAATTTCTCTCTGCCTTTCTTAGGCATAACAAAACAATTATCCCACATTAAACAATCTGACTGAATGGATAGTTCATCTTTGTGACGGTTGTAAGGTTTGGTCTCATCACCCATTTGTTTGGTTATGGCAGACCAATCACCACTAAGGACACAATGTTTCACAATCGATAATATTGGGCCCTGGCTGGTTCAGGTCTTAATTTGTTGAACCGTGACAGGGGTTCCTTCACTTTCAAAAGCATCCATAACTAACAGTGGGTCTGCAGGTTGTGGCGTCTCTATCTCTGGTGTGGGCAACGGCAGATGGCTCAGTGCATCGGCACAATTCTCGGTGCCAGGTCTATGGCGAATGACATAATCATAGGCAGATAATGTCATTGCCCACCTCAGGATGTGGGATGGTGCATTGGTATTGATACCTTTGTTTTACGAAAACAATGAAATGAGTGGCTTGTGATCTGTTTCCAGTTCAAACCGAAGACCGAACAGGTACTAATGCATCTTTTTGACCCCATACAGACTGGCTAATGCTTCTTTTTCTACCATGCTGTAGGCTCTTTCTGCCTTTGAAAAACTTTTAGAAGCATACGCAACAGGTTGTAGTTTACCCGACTCATTAGCTTGTTGGAGCACGCAACCAACTCCATATGACGAAGCATCAGAGACCAATACTAGATGCTTACATGGATCATTATGTACCAGCAGCTTGTTAGAGCAAAGCAGATTAGTAGCTTTCTCAAAAGCTCTATCTTGAGACGTACCCCAAACCCAGTTGTCGCCTTTTCTTAGCAGCATGTGTAGTGGCTCTAATGAAGTGCTCAATCTAGGTGGGAAATTGGTGAAGTAGTTGAGTAGACCAAGGAACGAACGCCGCTCCATCACATTCTGAGGCTTGGATGCATTTTTGATGGCCTTGGTTTTCGAGTCCGTAGGCCTGATGCCGTCAGCAGCAATTTTCCTCCCCAGGAATTCGACTTCCAGTGCCATGAAGACGCACTTCAAACATTTCAGTCTGAGTCCCACTTTGTCCAGACGATGTAAAACCTCTTCCAAGTTGTTCAGATGTTCGGTGGTGCCATGACCTGTGACCAGGATGTCATCTTGGAACACGATGGTTCTAGGGACGGACTTCAGTAGACTCTCCATGTTCCTCTGAAATATGGCTGCAGCCGAGCAAATTCCGAAAGGACACCTGTTGTAGATAAACAGTCCTTTATGAGTATTGATGCACGTAAGTTTCTTCGACGTCTCGACTAGCTCCTGTGTCATGTAGGCTGATGTCAGATCCAGTTTAGTGAACGACTTCGCCCCCAGCTAGCGTTGCAAACAGGTCATTAGCCTTCGGTAACGGGTATTGATCCTGTTTCGAAACTCGGTTGATCGTAACCTTGTTGTCTCCACAAATCCTGACAGTGCCATCACTCTTCAACACAGGAACAATGGGGCTGGCCATTCGTTAAATTCGACCGGTGATATGACCCCTTCACGCTGGAGTCTGTCCAGTTCGATTTTGACCTTCTCCCTCATCATGTACGGAACCGCCCGAACTTTATGATGGACGGGTCTTGCATCCAAGTCCACGTGGATCTGCACCTTGGCTCCCGTGAAATTGCCGATGCCTGGTTCAAACAGCGAGGGGAACTTGCTCAGCCCTTGAGCACATGGAGTATCATCCTCCAATTCCACTTGATTTTTTCTAGCCAATTCCTGCTGAACTGCATTGGACCATTGCCTGGAACAATCCATAATGGTAAATCATGAACCGCACCATCATACGACACCTTGACTACTGCACTGCCAATCACCGTTATGAGTTCTTTAGCGTACGTACGCAACTTGGCATTGACTGGACTCAGTTTAGGCCTCACAGCCTTAGTATCCCCCAGCTTGTCGAATGTCCTCTGGCTCATTATTGATTGACTCGCACCTGTGTCCAATTCCATCGGTACCGACACACCGTTAAGTTTCACATTAATCATTATCGGTTGGCTCTTTGTTCGGAATTAATACAGTCCATACACTTCCTCCTCTGGTATCTCAGATTGCATATCTGGATCCGCACTCTACTGGTCATCATCCCCCATGTGGTGTGTTGCAGCACGCTTGCTCAGTTGCGGACACATGTGCTGGAGATGCCCCAGTTTCGAACAGCCTTTTCAAATGTACTGTATAAACTGACACTGATGAGACCGATGTTTGCCCCCACAACGCCAAGATGATGAAATCGGATTCATTCCCGTTGGCAGACTTTGGGCAGCCACAGGTTTTGCAAACGCAGTCGAGTAGACCCTGCAATGTGCAGCTCTGCCAAATGACAATACAACCTTGTTTACAGTACTTGCTGAGTTCCGATTTGTCGATGATATCTGCTTTAAGTTTTTGTCCATCGTCATGCATGCCTGGGCAATTGTGATGGCCTTGCTCAAATCCAGCGTCTCTGCCGCCAGTAGCTTACGCAGGATCACTTCATGGTTGATGCTGATTACAAAGAAGTCCCACAGCATATCTCCCAATGCATTTTTGAACTTACACGGCCCAGCTAGATGTCGTAGGTTGGCAATGAATTCCGACATATCCTGGCCCTCAGAACGAACTTGCGTGCAGGATCGGTATTGTGAGATGATGATGCCTTCTTCTGGTTTGAGATGGTCACGTACCAGAGCACACAATTCCTCATAGTCCTTGTCCATTTGACTTGCAGGCGAGAGAAGATTCTTTATGAGTCCTTAGATTTTCGGACCGCAAACCGCGAGGAAGACCGCCTGCGCCTAACTGCATCAGTGGGTTCCTCCATTTTGTTGGCCACAAAGTACTGGTCCAGGCGAGCTACAAAATCTGCCCAGTCCTCTCCCTCCACAAATCTCTCCAGAATTCCAATTGTGCTCATTTTTGCATGTGAAGGTTCTTAAGTTACCTCGTCGCCAAATGTTACATATGTAGTAACTCAATAGACTGAATACTGTAAACTAACACAGGTACAAACCTGGCTCTGCTTTATTAGGGCCCAAAGTGATTACATTACAAGATGGCTTGCCTTTGATACCTAGGCCGCACATCCGTGCGTACAACCCAATGACCTCCGACAATGGTGCCACCTGGTGGCTAGTAACCCCAAGAATACATACATGATTTTTTGAGGATGTTTCCAGTAAAGTGGACAAAGGAGAACCAGTTGATGTGGTATATTTGGACTTTCAGAAGGCTTTCGCCAAGGTCCCACACAGGAGATTAATGTGCAAAGTTAAAGCACATGGGATTGGGGGTAGTGTGCTGACGTGGATTGAGAACTGGTTGTCAGACAGGAAGCAAAGAGTAGGAGTAAATGGGTACTTTTCAGAATGGCAGGCAGTGACTAGTGGGGTACCGCAAGGTTCTGTGCTGGGGCCCCAGCTGTTTACATTGTACATTAATGATTTAGACGAGGGAATTAAATGTAGTATCTCCAAATTTGCGGATGACACTAAGTTGGGTGGCAGTGTGAGCTGCGAGGAGGATGCTATGAGGCTGCAGAGTGACTTGGATAGGTTAGGTGAGTGGGCAAATGCGTGGCAGATGAAGTATAATGTGGATAAATGTAAGGTTATCCACTTTGGTGGTAAAAACAGAGAGACAGACTATTATCTGAATGGTGACAGATTAGGAAGGGGGAAGGTGCAGCGAGACCTGGGTGTCATGGTACATCAGTCATTGAAGGTTGGCATGCAGGTACAGCAGGCGGTTAAGAAAGCAAATGGCATGTTGGCCTTCATAGCGAGGGGATTTGAGTACAGGGGCAGGGAGGTGTTGCTACAGTTGTATAGGGCCTTGGTGAGGCCACACCTGGAGTATTGTGTACAGTTTTGGTCTCCTAACTTGAGGAAGGACGTTCTTGCTATTGAGGGAGTGCAGCGAAGATTCACCAGACTGATTCCCGGGATGGTGGGACTGACCTATCAAGAAAGATTGGATCAACTGGGCTTGTATTCACTGGAGTTCAGAAGAGTGAGAGGGGACCTCATAGAAATGTTTAAAATTCTGACGGGTTTGGACAGGTTGGATGCAGGAAGAATGTTCCCAATGTTGGGGAAGTCCAGAACCAGGGGTCACAGTCTAAGGATAAGGGGTAAGCCATTTAGGACCGAGATGAGGAGAAACTTCTTCACCCAGAGAGTGGTGAACCTGTGGAATTCTCTACCACAGAAAGTAATTGAGGCCAATTCACTAAATATATTCAAAAGGGAGTTAGATGAAGTCCTTACTACTCGGGGGATCAAGGGGTATGGCGAGAAAGCAGGAATGGGGTACTGAAGTTTCATGTTCAGCCATGAACTCATTGAATGGCGGTGCAGGCTAGAAGGGCTGAATGGCCTGCTCCTGCACCTATTTTCTATGTTTCTATGTTTCTATGACAATACTGAAGAGCAATTGCAGTAATTACATATAGGTTATGAAAATAAAAACAAGATTCCACCCCCAGTCCAATTTCTCTTCTTACCCTTACTCTCCTGAAGATAGTCACTGTAAATACAATGCAGTTCCACAGTGTAGCAGCTCTTTGGTACCTCATTCCTCTTGTGAGTCAAATCAGTGAGTTTTAGTCAGCTAATGGCCTAGAAATTCGGGGGTTTAGCCCCACCCATTACCGACAAAATTGGGGCAAAAATAGAGGCCACCGCTCTTCTGCCCGCTGCCAGTGGATCCCGCGGTGGCTGCCATTTTAGGATGCTGCCGATGTCCGCGTTCACCAAAGTTATGTAGATTATGCAGGTCGTGATGTCAGGGAGTATGAAATGCTCATTTAACTGCCAATCTGCAAGTTTCGATTTCGCCGCTCCACTTACAGGCATGCCTTAAGTGCGATAAGCTGAGCAAGTGTTGACAAGCAGGAAGGAAGCTACAGCAGCGAGATTGAAAGGAATCATCTGCAAAAACTTGCACCTGACATGGTTCTGCAGTTTGACTGCCTCTGTGCAACGTTCTGCAATTCCAGCAGCTTTATTAACTTCTTTCAAGGTTCGAGGGTAGCAGGGTGCATTTTTGCAAGTGGAGAACACCTTCATCATTATATAAAGGCTTCTGCTCACAACACTTGCTCACAGTCATGGGGGCTCAACTGTCAGTCCTCCTCGCACTCGACTAGCTTCGGGAGAGGGAGCGAAGGCAGTGAAGAAGATGAGAAGATGCGGAAAAAGGAGAAGGAGGACGGGCAAGAGGAGGCCTTACCCAACTAGGAACTTCCGAGAGCACTTCTCTTGTATCCACCTAAGCGAGGAACAGGTTATTAGGAGGCTCCGCTTCACCAAGGAGATGGTCACAGAACTCTGCTACTTCCTGCAACCAGACCTGCAGCCTGAGAGCAGGGCCATCATGCCTCTCCCAGTGGCAGTCAAGCTGACCGTGGCCCTAAATTTCTTCGCCAGAAGATACTTCAAGTTTGCAGCAGGAAACATAGTTAATATCTCCCAGTTTTCCATCCTTCACTGTATCCAGGAGGTCACTGAGGCTCTCTACACCTCTGAGCAGAGAGAAGCAGGATGAGCGCACATGTGGCTTTGCCAGGATAGTGGGCTGCCCCCAGGGTGCAGGGCGCCATTGATTGCACCCATTGATTGCGGGCGCTGCATAACAATCCTGAGATCTTCCATAACGGCAAAGGCTACCCTCACTCAATGTGCAGTTGGTATACGACCAAGCACAGCAATTCCTGATGGTCAATGCTCGCTATCCTGATAGCAACCATGATGCCTTCATCCTGTGTCAGTCCAGTATGCCAGCAATCTTCCAGCCACCACGTGAAACTCAGGTGGCTGCTCGAGACAAGGGATAACCACTCTGCACCTGGCTCATGACTCCCCTCCGCAACCCCACCACTCGTGCCCAGCACTCATATAATGAGAGCCAAGCTTCCACCAGGAGCATCATCAAGCAGACCATTGGGCTGTTGAAGCAATGGTTCTGTTGCCTTGACCACTCGGGAGGAGCCCGCCAGTATTTGGTGGAGCAAGTGTCCCGTTTTGTGGTGGTCTGCTGCATCTTCCACAACTTGGCCATCATGTGGGCACAGCCATTGCCACCATGGATTGCAGGAACACCTCAAGAGAAGGACGAGAGGGAGGAGGAGGAGGTCAAGGAGAAAGGGAGGAGGCAGGCAGCCAATCCGCCTTCCGGACGGGCTGTCCATGAATGCCTCGTCAGGCTCTGGTTCCAATGAATGAAACCCTGGAGCCCCGCTGCTCACATCGCAAACATACCATCCCTCTGTCACGGAACGTCACAGTGTCATCCTGGGCACAAAGCTGAAATGAGAGCCACCACAAAGGTCCCAAACAAAATGAATAAATTTATCAAAAGTCAATTGACACCTTTATGCAATCTCTTAGCGCCTGTCATTCAGGTGCCCTTTCCTGATCTAGTGCTCCTACGCAGTGCTCTCCCAGTGGCTGCAGCACGGCTGGAGGAAGGCTGCTGAGTTTCCATGGGGGAGACTGCAGATGGACTTGCAGGATGACCTCGAGCAGCTATGGCCCTAGAAGGCCCAGCTGTAGACTGCACCACCTCGGCATGGGCGGCAGCAGTCTGGGCTGGCTGGCTGACAGTCAGCAGCAAGGGCAATGGCGGAGTGGCAGTGATGGGAAGAGGAATGCTGTCATCCTGAGAGAGGACAGCAGTGTCCTGCTCCACTCACCCACTGCCACTACCCAAGGGCAGTGCCTCAGCATTCCTAACTATCTGTTGGAGCACAGATTGCTGCAAGACACTAGTAAACCCAGCCATGATAGCGGCTGTCTGAGCTTGGGTGGCATCAAGCTGAGAGTTCATGAGACCGGTCTACTCTTCCGCTGCAGCACTAAAACGTTGGGTCGCTTCTGCTTGTACTGCAATGGCAGTCGCGACATCACCCATCCTATCTGAGTCGACATGGTCTCTTCGGGAGTTTTCCATCATTTCCAGCCTAGAAATCCTGGGCTCCAAGTTCTGCGCAGAGCCCATTCAATATTGTTGGGGGATTCCTCCATGCTTCTTGACATTGCCAAGAGGCTGTGTGGCAGGCTTGCCATTGCACCTAGCAATTTGATATGCCTGTCCTTCACCCTCCTAAAGGCCGCCCCATCGAGGTCCTTATTTGAATTCCCAGATTCCAGAAAATTCCCAGAATGTGCTGCTCCCATTTCTACACTAATACACACAGTGCCAGTTTCTGAGCTGATGTCTGCGAGTAAGCGATGCAGTGACGCTGTGTCTTCTTCTCCTTCCCCCCCTCACTCTCCTGCATCGCCTCGGGGACAGGCTGCAAGGATGTCAGTGAGTGTGGTGCAATGTGACACAGTGATGTGCCTGCCATAGTTGAATAGCTGTCAGTGTGTGCAAAGTGTAAGATGTGGGTGTGAGTATTACTGCAGTGGTAAGGTTGTTAGGGTGAGGTGAAACTAAGATTGTGAGGTCTGAGTGGTGATCAGTAGAGATTGTAGGTAGTTGAGTGATGGGTGTGTGCTGTATTGAGCAGTGTGTGAGGTTTGTGGTGCAAATTTTAGGATATGGCATTTGCTGAAGCCTTTACTCACCTTGACCTGCCTGTGTGAGATCATTAAACTTTCGGCACTGGACCACAATGCTGGCCGTCACATAGGCAGCTATCTCCCGCCAGAGCCTTTGAGATGTATGTGTCAAGGGCTCCCTGCCAGCCCGCCTTCTCTCAAGAGCCGTGTCTAAGAATCTGCAGGCTCTCTCCCTGTGCTGAGGCTCAGTCACGCGCTTCCATGGCCATCTTCTTCCAAGTGAAGATATAAATGGATTGAAAATGAGGTGTGTTAGCATCAATGCACCATCCCTTTAAGTACTGAATAAAGTTTGTGCCAAACATGACTGGGAATTAGACTGGATCCGATATTGGCCCACCTGATGAGCAGTAAGCCAATGAGCAGTGGTTTTAGAGCTGAGATCAAGACTATAATTGTGTTAATGAGGACTAAGCATGAATTTTACGAGCTACTTAGATCATTTTACGTGCTACCTGACACTGGCACCAGTTTTGGGGCAGGAACAAGCTGTACCGATGGGATGGGCTCCACCTGAACCAGGATGGGACCCGTGTCCTCGCGAAAAAAGTAAATAGGCGAGGTGGCAAAAGCTTTAAACTCATATAACGGGGGGAGGGATCTACAAGAAACGTAACAATCCTAAATATAAACAAAGCAGGAAAAGAGAGCATAGGAAAGAATAAAGTAAGGGAGGACATAGATGGCAAGGGAATAAATCGAGTTATAGAACAGGAGTCTAAAAAGATGGTTAAACATAAAGTGAGAGGAAATCCTATTAAAAATGTGTTAAACTGTCTGTGCAGCAATGCACACAGATTCCGTAATAAAACAGGGGAGCTGGAGACAATCATGAGTTGCGAAAAACCAGACATAGTAGGGATTACTGAGACATGGCTACAGAAAAATCAGTACTGGGAATTAAACATTGCAGGGTATAACATATCTGGAAAAGATAGAGGGGGGGAAAGGGGGAGGTGGAGTAGCTTTGCTTATTAGGGATAATATAATGGCAGTAGAAAAAAGTGACGCAGCTATCAGCAAGACAAAAATAGAATCCATATGGATAGAGATAAAAGATAATAAAGGATCAATCACACTAATAGGACTAGTCTACAGACCACATAATAGTGGAAGAGAGGTGGACATAGAAATATGCAGATAAATTAGTAAAAAACATAGAATAATAATCATGGGGGATTTCAACTACCCCGATATTAATTGGACAGAAGAGGTAGGTAAAGGGGATAGGGAGTTCCTACAATGTGTACATGATTCCTTTCTAACCCAATATATAAAAAACCCAACAAGGGCGAATTCGCTATTGAATCTTAGTAATGAGGAATGGACCAGAGCAGATAAGAGAAGTAAAAGTAGGGGAACATCAAGGCAATAGTGACCATAATATAATATTTTAAGATGATAGTTGAGAAGAACATAAGTATGACAAAAACCAGTATAATAGATTGGAGAAAAGCTGATTTTGAGGAGCTGAGAATAGAACTTGGGAAAATAAAATGGGCAATACTATTGGCAAAAAACAGCAATGGGAAACATTTAAAACGGTGTTCAAAGAGTGCAGGAACAATAACTTCTGCCAGAAGGAAAGAACAAACTAAACACTAATGAGACTCCATGGATGAATAAAGCCACAAGGGAACAATTGAGGGTAAAGAAAGAAACATTAACTACATAGACAGCAGGGGAGTGCACGATAAGGGAGAATACGAAAAGCTTAGGAGAGAAGTAAAAGAAAAAGAAATAAGGAAGGCAAAGAGGAACTATGAAATGAAATGATCAAAGAACATAAACCAAAATAATAAATGATTTTACAGGCACATCAATAAAAAAAAGGAAGGTTGGGATGGGAATAGGGCCATTAAGGGATAGAAAGGATAATACCACAGGTAATAATAGCGAGATGGCAGAAATATTAAATAATTATTTTCCTTCAGTATTTACCAGGGAGATAGAACAGGTGGACATGACATTAGATGATGACATTAGTAATGAGATGAGTGCATTTAGAATAAAAAGAGGGTATATATTAAATAAACTAATCAAACTCAAAGAGGATAAAACCCCTGGTCCGGGTGGATTGCATCCATGCATTTTAAAAGAATCTAACGAAGAGTTAGCAAAGGCATTACAACACATATTTAATAATTCATTCGAAAAAGGTGTGGTGCCAGAGGACTGGCAAATAGCTAACATAATGCCTATATTTAAGAAGGACAATAGAACATGTCCTGGGAATTATAGACCAGTCAGCTTAACATCGGTGGTAGGAACAATAATGGAATCCTACTAAAGCAGAAAACAGAACATCTCGAAACCAAAAATAAAATAATGAATAGTCAGCATGGATTTCAAAAGGGAAAGTCTGGCATGACCAACCTCATTGAATTTTTTGAAGAGGTAACAGAGAGAGTAGACAATGGTAATACAGTAGATGTAATTTATCTAGATTTTCAAAAGGCCTTCGATAAGATACCTCATAATAGACTGATGAACAAGGTCAGAGAATGCGGAGTCACGGGACAAGTAGCAGAATGTATAGCTAGCTGGCTTCAAGACAGAAAGCAGAGAGTAGGGGTAAAAGGTGACAGGAAATGGATAATGGTGTTCCATAAGGATCAGTGCTGTGACCACTGTTGTTCACAATTTATTTTAATGATTTGGACTTTGGAATCAAAAATACAATTTCTAAATTTACGGATGACACCAAATTGGAGGGGCTTGTCGATACTGAGGAGGACTGCAACAAATTACAGGAGGAGATGAATAAACTTGAGAATGGGCACATTATTGGCAAATGAAGTTCAACACAGATAAATATGAGGTCTTACATTTTGGTAGGAAGAATAGGGAGGTCACTTATTACTTGGAGGGTACGAGTCTAGGTGGGGTAGAGGAACAAAGGAATCTCAGAATACAAATACACAAGGCCATAAAATAAGCAAACCAAGCACTAGGGTTTATTTCTAGAAGGATAGAATTAAAAAGTGGTCTGCTAAACCTGTATCGAACCTTGGTTAGAACTCACTTGGAGTACTGCGTACAGTTCTGGACGCAATATTATAAAAAGGATATAGAGGCACTGGAGAGGGTACAGAGAAGATTTACAAGGATGATATCAGAAATGTGAGTGTATACATATAAGGATAGGATGAACAGACAGGATCTTTTTTCTCTTGAAAAAAGAAGGCTCAAGGGTAACGCACGTAGTATTCGTAACATGCTGGCACAAATAGAAATAAATGGGTATGATCTAATAGCCATTACAGAGATGTGGTTGCAAGGTGACCAAGGCTGGGAACTGAATATTCAGGGGTATTTACCATTTCCTAAGGATAGGCAGAAAGGAAAAGGATAAGATCGGTGCAGTAATTAGAAATGATATTGGATCAGAAGATCAAGACGTAGAATCAGTTTGGGTGGAGATAAGAAATAATAGGGTAAATAAGTCACTGGTGGGAGTGGTCTACAGGCCCCTAAATAATAGCCACACTGTAGGACAGAGTATAAATCAAGAAATAATGGAGGCTTGTAAGAAAGGTATTGTAATAATCATGGGCGATTTTAATCTTCATATTGATTGGACAAATCAAATTGATAAAGGTAGCCTTACGGAAGAGTTCATAGAGTGTATGCGGGATGGTTTCTTGGAACAATACGTTGTGGAACCAACTAGGGAGTGAACTACTTTAGATCTGGTAATGTGTAATGAGTCTGGATTAATTAATGATGTCATAGTGAAGCATCCCCTTGGGAAGAGTGATCATAGCATGGTAGAATTTCAAATTCAGTTTGAGGGTGAGAAAGCTAGGTCTCAAACTAGTGTCCTGAACTTAAATAAAGATAATTACAAAGGTCTGAAGGCAGAGTTGGTAAAGTGGATTGAGAAAATATATTAAAGGTTAAGACTGTCGAAAAGTTGTGGCAAACATTTAAGGAGCTATTTCATAATTCTCAGCAAATATATATTCCAGTGAGAAAGATAGATTCTAAGAGAAGGAGAGGCTTGACAAGCATATGAGGGAGAAGGGAATTGAGGTTTATGCTGATAGATTTAGATGAGGAAAGACAGGAGGAGGCTTGAGTGGAGCATACACGCTGGCATGACTGGTTGGGCTGAATGGCCTCTTTCTGTGCTGTATATCCTATGTAATCCTATGTAATTTTGACCTAAGACCTTAAGAACATAAGTAATAGGAGTAGGAGTAGGCCATATAGCCCCTTGAGCCTGCTCCGCCATTCAATAAGATCATGGCATGACCTTGTACAACTCAAAATCGTTGGGCCTTAACACTACACGTTTTGTGGCCATATCCAATTCCTCGGCCATTGTCTGTTAGGGCCATCACATCTGTCCCCAGTGCTATCATCATCCAGTGTGTACATACAGATGCTTCCAACACAGCACACAATACCAACCAGCAATCAGTACCCTGGAGTATTATTCATTCCTCCCTAACCAAAGCACCCTAAAGTTAATTTAGCAACCTCTGTGCTGTCCTGGTTAAGATTGATTAACTCAGCACAGAGCAAGGATTAAACCTGTGACCTTCCTGACCTGTGTAGTTCATTGCCACACTATGTGACACAATTATTCATTAGGCCATTAGTGGATGAGCCTTGAAAAATTTCTCAAACAAGCCACTAATTATAGTTCCAAGCAATTGGAAAACAATTAAAGGAATCAGGTGTGTGTGTACATTAACAACAACGTTCACAATATAAGGGAATTTATTTCTAGCTCTATATGAATGCTGAATAATAATTTTTATACAATAACGAGCAAACAGCAACTTCAATTAAACAACTAACAGGAAGAGGAGACACCATGAATACCTCCATCCTCAATGATGGCGAATCCCAGCACGCGACTGCAAAAGACAAATTTAAAACATTTTAGTCTTCTGTTGAGAAGGGGTTAAATTTTCTCAGTTAACATCCATAAAAAAGTTAATGGCTTTATTAAAATATCGCACACAAGAATTTGACATAAGTACACTAAAGCCACTGCACTAAACATAGCACACAGAGGAATTTCAATTCCAATGTCAGAATACAAGCTCAAGTTATATAATTGCTACTGCTGACTAGCTCAAAAAAACGTTATGAGGTGGAAATTGGGCCTCTGGCCTTTTCAGCTTGTTTCTGTTGACCTGCAGACACAACTAGGGCGTCCAGAGGCAGCTCGCTGATTCCAAGAGGACAACATTGAGTCGACGGCAACAGCCCTCTGGTGCGTCGTGGGAGAGAGGTGAAGTGATCAGGAGGGAGGGAGGGGAAGCAGTTGAGAGGGGCCAAGAGCTGGCAATGGTCTTCAGGTCTACTGTGGAGCCAGGTGTAGCATTCCATGATCCACATTCTGGTAAGTATTGTTAAAAAAAACTTACCTTTTTGGTGTCCACATGTAGAAATGGTGGTCAGGATGAGGAGGAGGAAGACGAGGAAGAGGAGCCTGGCGAGGAACCCATGCCAGCACCACCACAATCACAGGGGAGGCAGCGTGGAGGTGTGGCCGCTGCAAGAGCATTACATCAGCAGCTCAACAATGAATGCTTTGCATGAACGGGGAACTGGAGGTTTGAGCATTGTTCGCGGCTCTATGCCACAATGCTGACTATTTCCCCACTTGCTGTGCAAATGAGATACCAGCCAGCAATGTATAAGATGTAGAAATTATTTACTCAACATGCAGCATTTATTTACAAAAATAAATGCTGCATCCTGCAGTCACATAACCATCCAAAATAATCTTATTGTTTCTTAGTCATGTTTTTACCCTTCAACCCCTTCCCGTCCCTTCTGATCCTCCTCAATGTGGCAACAGGGCATGCATCAAGGCTGCTAGAGGGCTGCTGTGTTGGGGGCTCAGACAACGGAGACGGTGTCTGAGGACACGCTGGAGCAGCTCCTGGCTTGGAAGGCCCAGCTTCTGACTGGCTCGTCTATTACTCGGCGTTGCCAGTTACAGGTGGTTTGGGTGTCAGCTGTCATTGGTGCTTGGTTGGCGACTGAGAGGGGGGAGGTGGAATGGTGTCATGCTGAGGAATGCCACCACCTCCCCCATTTCCCTAGAGCCACTCTGTGACCGACGGGGCTGGGCCTTAGCTTCTGGAGCACATGGTAAAGGAGAGATGGTCTGCGGGATTCCACCCCAGCACTGCGTTGCTGCATGCCACTGGGCCCAGGAGCTCCCGATGCGTCAAACCCCTGGAACAAAGCGCTGTCCCCAGATGAGCTCAGTCCCGATATTATCTGTGGCATGGGATGTGCCGGCAGAGCTTTCTCATCCATCTCCTCCTCCTCCTCCTCCTCCTCCAGAGGATGAGCTGGTGTGGAGGGCTCCCTCGAGGGATGCGGCACCTGTTGCTGGTCATCTGGAAGTAGAGAGCAATAGCTGAGTGGTTAGCAGCAGGGGAGGGGGCAGGGTGACATGAGGAAAGTCACATGGTTCAGGCTCATTTGAAGGACCATTGCTACTCCATTAGACGCCTCAATGTAGTGTCTTGAGTCGCGCGATCCATTTACTTATCCTTACTATCCGAAAGGGGCTCAGCACCGCCCCAAGCAACTGTCCGACCTGTGGCGCTGATGAGGGCTGCCACTCTCTCCTCCACATTCATGAGTGGCGGGGCTGCGGCGGACCCCCGCCTGTCTGCAGTTTTTCCCTCCAATTATGGGAGAGCTTCAACTGAAAAGATGAGAATGTCATGTATGTAACCTCTATGTAACACCACTGCAATACTGTATATACTTAAGCAATGCACACCTTGACCACAGAGGGTGAACTTGTGGGAGGCACTCCTTACCTGGTCTTCCAGGTATATAAAGGGAGGTCCCATGCAGGGTCATCACTTCTTAGTCCTGTGAATAAAGGTTCAGGTCATAGAGTGACCTTGTCCACAGAATGTGCCTCATGTGGGTTTTGTGCCATTGAGTAAGGACGTTACATTGGCGACGAGAAACGGGAATCAATGATCCACGAGAATGGCCACCGGTAGCACAGAAGAACGGTACTGTGTTGGTGAGGACTGGGACGATTTCATTGAGAGGCTCCAGCAAAGCTTTGTCATGAAAGAATGGCTGGAAGATGCAGTGGCCGACAAGCGAAGGGCCCATCTGCTGACCAGCTGCGGACCTAAGACTTACGCGCTCATGAAGGACGAACTAGCACCCGAAAAGCCGGTGGACAAAACCTTTGAAGAGCTCAGCAAACTAATCGGTGAGCACCTCAAACCGGCGAGCAGCATACACATGGCCCGACACAGATTCTATACCCACCGACATCGTGAAAGACAGAGCATACCAGACTTCGTTGCAGACCTCCGGCCTTTGGCCAGCCTCTGTAAGTTCACAGACGCCTGCAGGGGGGAGATGTTAAGGGATTTCTTTATTGAGGGCATCGGTCATGCGGGGATTTTCCGAAAGTTAATTGAGACCAAGGACTTGACTTTGGCAGCGGCGGCTTTGATGGCTCAGACTTTCCTGGCGGGGGAGGAGGAAACCAAAATAAGATACGCGTGCAATTCTGCCTCCAACGCAGCGGGTGATCAGGGAGTCAATATCATGAATGCGACTCAGAGCTCCGCAGGGAGGCAAGGGCAGTTCTACATACCCCAGGCAGCAATGGACCCCAGAGTAGGTTTTCAACAGAGACAATGGCAGGCTGAACGGACATTTACGTCATCACAGTGGACAATGCAGTCTGGGATGAGGCCATTGACACCCACTAACAGGGTACTCAATGGCAGTCAAAGGGACAATCAGCGAGGAATGCTGGGTCATAGCTCCTTTGTTCACAACAATGGGAATCTCAGCTCATGCTGGAGGTGTGGGGGCAAACACTCTGCCAGGACTTGCAGGTTTCAACAATTTGACTGCAGAAATTGTAACCTCAGTGGCCATTTAGCCAGAATGTGCAATAAGCCTGTAACCAGGATAATTTACAAGGTGGATGGACCAGAAGAGGGGTCTGTGATGCAGGATGACTCTTGGGGCACATCAATGGACGCTGAAGTTCAGCGGGTTCATGCGGCAAACATTCACAGCTCATATACCAAAACGCCACCAATGATGATGAAGGTTTTATTAAACGGCATCCCTGTATGCACGGAGCTGGACACGTGGGCCAGCCAGTCACTCATGAGCGTTCAACAATTCGAAAAGCTATGGCCACTCAAAGCCAGTAGACCCAAACTAGAACGCATTGAGACACAACTACGGACGTATACCAAAGAAATCCAACCAGTACTTGGCAGTGCAATGTTGGCGGTCACACACAATGGGTCAGTGAACCGGCTGCCGCTCTAGATTGTCCCTGGCAATGGTCCTGCACGGTTGGGAAGGAGCTGGTTAGCTGAGATGAACTGGAAATGGGGGGATGTGCACGCAATGTCATCTGTGGAGCGAATTTCGTGTTCACAAGTCCTGCAACAATTTGAGTCACTATTCCAACCTGGCGTCGGGACGTTCAAAGTAGTGATACGCATTACCCCAGATGCCAGACCAAGCCGTTAACATCCCTGTTGTCAGACAGCAAGGCTGTCAATGCCAACGCGTCAGCCCACATACAGCGATGGGCTCTCACGATGACTACTCCATCTGGCACCGGCCTGGCACCGAAAATTGCGCTAACGTGCTCAGTAGGCTTCCACTGGCCACCACCGAGGGGGCAGCGGAACAAAGCGCTGAGATGGTCAAGGCCGTTGATGCCTTTGACAGCGCAGGCTCCCTGATCACAGCCCGCCAGAACAAAATCTGGACAAAGAAAGATCCCCTCCTATCTCTGATTAAGAAATGTGTCCTGAATGGGGATTAGGCGTCCGCACACGGAGCATGCCCTGAGGAGGTCAGACCGTTTCACAGGCGGATGGATGAGCTCTCCATCCAAGCTGACTGCCTACTATGGGGCAGCCGGTAGTCATGCCCCAGAGGGGCAGGGAGGCATTCATCAGGGAACTCCACAGTGAGCATCTACGCATCGTTCTGATGAAGGCCATTGCCCGGTCACAATATTGGTGGCCGGGAATTGAGTCAGACCTGGAACACTGTTTTCACAGGTGCACGACGTGTGCCTAGCTGGGTAATGCCCCCAGGGAGGCTCCGCTCAGCCCGTGGCCCTGGCCCACCAGGCCATGGTCATGTATTCATGTAGACTACGCAGGCCCGTTCATGGGAAAAATGGTTCTCATTGTGATAGATGCGTACTCGAAATGGATCGAGTGCATCATTTTGAATTTGTGCATGACATCCACCACTGTGGAGAGTCTACGGGCGGCCTTTGCAATCCCACGGCTTGCCGGACATCCTTGTTAGCGATAATGGCCCATGTTTCACGAGCTACGAATTCCGGGAGTTCATGTCGGGCACTGGCATCAACCATGTCAGGACAGCATCGTTCAAGCCGGCCTCCAATGGCCAGGCGGAACGTGCGGTCCAATTCACTAAACAAGGCATGCTCAGGATTCAAGGACCTTCCCTTCAATGCTGCCTATCGCGCCTCCTGCTGGCCTATAGGTCGCGACCGCACTCGCTCACGGGGGTCCCGCCCGCTGAGCTACTTATGAAACGAACACTCAAAACTCGGTTGACCCTCATTCGCCCAGTCCTGACCGACATAGTTGAGGGCAAGCGCCAGTCCCAAAACGACTACCATGACCGTAATTCAAGAGGGAGATGTACAGAAATAAATGACCCCGTATTTGTCCTCAATCACGCCGTGGGGCCCAAATGGCTTGAGGGTACTATAATAGACAAAGAGGGGAACAAGGTCATCGTGGTTAAACTTAACAATGGGCAGATATGCCGTAAGCATCTGGACCAAGTAAAAAAAAAGGTTGAGCACAGACACTGAGGAACCCGAGGAAGATCATGAGATGGTGCTTACACCATCGCCAGTGAACGAGCAACAAGAACATTCAGCAGCATGCACAGTCCCGGCGGTCGGCCCGGACAGGCCGGAATCACCACAGGTGACAGACACTCACGCCAAGGCTCAACAACCAGAGCCCCAATTGCGACGCTCCACGAGGGAGCGTAGACCACCTGAAAGACTTAACCTATGATCCCAATAAGATTTTGGAGGGGGGGGGGGGAGGTGATGTTATGTATGTAACCTCTCTGTAACACCACTGCATTACTGTATATTCTTAAGCAATACATACCTTGACCACAGGGGGTGAACTTGTGGGAGACACTCCTTACCTGGTCATCCAGGTATATAAAGGGAGGTCCCACGCAGGGTCAGCACTTCTTGGTCCTGTCAATAAAGGTTCAGGTCAGAGAGTGACCTTGTCCACAGATTAGGAAAAGGGAAGGTGCAACGAGACCTGGGTGTCATGGTACATCAGTCATTGAAGGTTGGCATGCAGGTACAGCAGGCGGTTAAGAAAGCAAATGGCATGTTGGCCTTCATAGCGAGGGGATTTGAGTACAGGGGCAGGGAGGTGTTGCTACAGTTGTACAGGGCCTTGGTGAGGCCACACCTGGAGTATTGTGTACAGTTTTGGTCTCCTAACTTGAGGAAGGACATTCTTGCTATTGAGGGAGTGCAGCGAAGATTCACCAGACTGATTCCCGGGATGGTGGGACTGACCTATCAAGAAAGACTGGATCAACTGGGCTTGTATTCACTGGAGTTCAGAAGAACTCATAGAAACGTTTAAAATTCTGACGGGTTTAGACAGGTTAGATGCAGGAAAAATGTTCCCAATGTTGGGGAAGTCCAGAACCAGCGGTCACAGTCTAAGGATAAGGGGTAAGCCATTTAGGACTGAGATGAGGAGAAACTTCTTCACCCAGAGAGTGGTGAACCTGTGGAATTCTCTACCACAGAAAGTAGTTGAGGCCAATTCACTAAATATATTCAAAAGGGAGTTAGATGAAGTCCTTACTACTAGGGGGATCAAGGGGTATGGCGAGAAAGCAGGAATGGGGTACTGAAGTTTCATGTTCAGCCATGAACTCATTGAATGGCAGTGCAGGCTAGAAGGGCCGAATGGCCTACTCCTGCACCTATTTTCTATGTTTCTATGTTTCTATGAATGTGCCTCGTGTGGGTTTTGTGCCATTGAGTAAGGACGTTACAGTTACAAGAGGGTTCATCTGCTCTTGTGGCACAGATGGCCACCAATCTAGTTAATGCCATACTCTCTGAATGTTCTTGCCGACTCTGTTTAATGGGCTTGGATGTTGCATGTGCTCATCGAAGCGTAAAGCCATCTCAGTTGAGGTGTCGATGAGATCTTTCAGAAAGCGATGGGAGCAGTTGCAGTGGACTGTGCTGAGCGACGTTCATCATGTGCATAGATGAATAATCGCAAATAGGGTGCCAAAGTAAGCCTTCCTTCCTGTCATGCATTATGGGAGGCAACCCACAAAATGGTGAGAGGCACCAAAAGCATGAGAACAATCACATGATAGTGTCTCTGATTTATCCTTCAAGTCATGGAGCAGTGCTTGGATAAAAATGGTACTCACCCTGACGACTCTAGTGAGGTCGATAAACTTCTCTCGGCACTGTGTGCCAGTCCTGGGCACTGCCCTGTCTGAGGCAGAGACCTCTTCACCTATCTCCCTCCATATTCGTTTAAAGACGGCAGGCAGAAGTCTGGATCCCCGCCTCGCCCCCCCCCCACCACCGAAGATGGACCATCTCCTCTCCACCGCACCCACCAGCGCTTCATTGGCCTCCTGGCTGAATCGCCTGGCATGTTGCTTTCCCTCCTCCATCTTTGCAGAAGCGGCTGAAGTGGCCCACTTTAAATGCGCATGCGCGCAGGAAGTTGCCATCCCCTGCATTAGCATTTACAACAGGAGAGTAAACCATTAGGTGGAAGAAAGAAAAAGCGCATGCGCAAAATGACCGCCTCCTGCAATGCAGGAAGTTTTGGCTCTGGCGCGCAGATTCTGTGGTGCAACGCCAGACTTAATGCTAGCGTTCCTCTGAAGCTTCCTCTTGGCGAAAGTTCCTCGCTGTGCGCTAACATTATTTCAACGGTAACTTTTCCGACCCGCCGCGAATTGCGCCCGGAAATCCTAAAAGCCAAAAATCCAGCCCAATATTCTTTCAAATTATTTATATTGCTGCTTGCGACTCATTTGGAAAGAAGGAATTGTAGTCAGTGCTTTCTTTTTTTCCTATTTGCTGATTAATTGATTATTCTCTGTGCTTTCTGACCTACATTGGCTCCCAGTTGAGCACGCCGCGATTTCAAAATTCTCATCCTTGTTTACAAATCACTCCATGGCCTTGCCCCTCCCTATCTATGTAATCTATTTCAGCCGCACAACCCCACAAGATGCCTGCACTCCTCAAATTCTGCTCTCTTGAAAATCTCTGATTATAACTGCTCAACCATTGCTGGTCGTGCCTTCAACTGTTTGGGCCCTAAGCTTTTTGAACTTCCTCCCTAAACCTCTCCGCCTCTCTACCTCTCTTTCTTCCTTTAAGATGCTCCTTAAAACCTACCTCTTTAACAAAGCTTTTGGTCATCTGCCTTAATTTCTTCTTTTGTAGTTCGGTGTCAAATTTATCTGTTTTGTCTTGTAACACTGTTGTGAAGCGCCTTGGGGCGTTTTACTGCGTTCAAGGCGCTATATAAATAAAAGTTATTATTAAAGTTATTATTATTACTATTATTATTATAATAATAATAATTCTGTAAACAGCACTTTTAGTCATATTGGAGCTTAACTGATCTTTCTATTTAAATAGATGTCCCAGTAAAAGTGGGATTAGAGGAGGCAATAATCTTGAGTTTTAAATTGTGTCATGGTTGGATTTCCCCTAATCCTTCTATCTCTGCAAACAGAGCTATGTTGCACTATGGACGTTCTTACACTGCTTTTATAGTGGCATCTTTTTATTATTTTCCTCCCTGCACTACCGAAGGTCTTTAACTCATACTGGCATATACTTCCACTGATGCTACCCAGTTAGGGTTACCAACACTAGTTGGATGTATACCTGGTGGTTGATCATATGACACTTACCCGCAGTTTGCAAACGTCATTACATTTACCTTATAAAGGTTGGGTCCCCTTTAATTCACCAAACAGATCACAGCCCCTGTCCAGTGGTGGACTCAGTGATCTTGACCATTAGCACAATGCAACATTGCAGAGTTTTATTTGTGCAGATGGAGTTGAGAGCTCTAAGTTTTTGACATAGATTTTGAAAGCATCACTTAATTTTGTAATAGATCCTTGAAGCCAAACTTTACTGCAACCATTAATTTCTCTTTTGCGAAACAAAAAATCAAAAGTATTAATATTAACAACTGCCACAAATTCTTTATTTGCTTCAAATACTCTGCATTTATGGGATAAATTCCGTAAGACCCTGAGGGAATGGCTTCAAATGAAGAATCATTAAAGTTGAGCTCCGGTGATACATTCCACTTAATTACTGGATGTTCATTTGTTGTAACATGGTTAACACACTTTGTTTTGATTTGGGAATGATGTTTTTCTGATCCATCTTTTTCTAGGAAAATTGAACTTGGAAACCAGCAGGTTGTTTTTCTGTAATATGTCGATGATTTCTTTACAGATCGGAGAATTACACTATTCAAGAAAAACACATAAAATTTGTACTTTTACCACAAAAACCATTTGATTTTGGTTTAGGGGGTTCAAATATTGTGTAAAATAAGTATGAAAATTACATTTCGCTAAGAAAGTTCAATCAATTCATAATTACAGTTTTGATAAAAATATTGCAATAAAAATGTAAAAATCTATTAAAAATGTTTTATTCCTTTCGTAAAACATGGCGAATTCAGTGAAGGTACACGTAGTAGGTTCTTACGTGACAAAACTCAACATAATATAACAAGTCTGCTGGAAAGCGTTAATGAAGCTACCCTGTGAATCCATAATAATTTTATTCCATGCAGAATTTTATATTTTCAGTCACTATCCGGGTTATCCCTGTACCTTTCTGTTTTTGGTTAAAGAAGCTTTAAACATCTTATAATATTGATTTATTAAATGATGAAAATGATTACAATTCATTTCCTAAATTCCATTTAATGTAAACAATTGCACTGAAGTCATGGCATCAAAGCTCGACATTTGGGGTTGGGCTACAATGAAGGTGATTCCTCTTGATGGGCCTGGTCAGCAGTAACACAGCTTCTCCCTCTCGCCATCAATACCAGATTTGGAAAGCTGCCACCTAGGGTAGCATTAATCAATCGAGTCACAGGGGGGAGCTCTAACAATACAAGAGTCACATGGAGCTTTTCAGTGCCTTCCACTGTTCAGCTGTCACTCCAAATGGAACACTGGTCTGAAAGTGACAGGAAAATTGATTTCCATATCAGCCTATGGAATGGGCGACCCTAACTTTATATAGAAGATAATCTGCATGGGTGTTTCAACAGAAAGGATCCCTGAGGTCTCTTCAAAGCTTCAGCTGGTTTGATCCCCAAATTGTGCTGAGTTAATTGATCACAGTCAGGATGGTGGTAGGGATGATACAATTGTACTTAGCACCCTGGGTTGTGTTATGGAGGGAAAAATTGGCCAATGTTCCTGCTTCCAATCACAATCCATGTGTGTTGACATTGGGTAAGAGCAGGCTCAGGCTCAACTGTGTTGTTCCCTGCAATTGACAGTCTTCCATCATTCACTGGGCTAATTTGAACTTCCGGGGATGGCGTTAAACGGACAATATAGGATTGTTCACCTGCTATACATGCTGCCTGATTTTCCTTTATATTGAATGAAAAGGAAAGTCATGGTAGGGTGTATAATGGGCGGCCAATCTGATATTGCCTGTTTTATGTAAATATTACACCCATTGACCAAGCTCACACGTGAAAACAGCTACCTGGGCAAGGTAGCAGAAGGTGCACAATGTTTGTGGAGCCAAACCCCAGTGAATAAAAAAAACAATTTAGATGTAAGAAAGAAGTACCCTGATGGCTCGGTTGCTGAGGACATCATGGGGCTGAATTTACAGCCCCTACGAGCGTGTACGAGGTGTGCATCCGCCCACAAGTTCCGGGTTTAGGCATGCATTGCGCATGCGCTGAAACCTGGAACTTGCGATCTGCCAAGAATCCTCTTGACAGATCGTACGAATCCGAAAGAAATGGCCAGTCACTGGTGGAGAGTTGGGCTGTTTGCCCAACCTCTGCCCAGTGAATGCCCTTGAAATTCTTATGCCTGGTAAAAGCAGGCGTAAAAAGCGTAAGAGTTTTAAAAATTAGAAACATACTTTTTTTTCCACTCATTTATATATTAAAAACCTTGTCCATTATAGTGAGTTTATTTTTAGACCTGTTAAAACATATTTTGGGGCCGAATTTGCCCTCCGGCCGAAATGGGGCACACCTACTGCTTTTTTGCATTCATTACTGCCGCATTGGATGTGGTGGTGATTAGAGCGAAATTCAGCGTTTTTGGTGGTAAAAAGGAGTGGAGCTGTATTGCAGGTGGAAATGGGCTGTTTGCAGTGGTGTGGGTGCAGAGTGACCTTAATACTGCGAAATTCAGCTGCTGACCAATTGCTCACAATGAGGCAGCTGCTCCCTGGTCTTCTTAAAGGGCAGGATTTGAGCATTGAGTATGGTCTCTGTTGCTTGAGAGGAAATGGCTGATGCGAGACCTTTGAGGAGGTCCAGCCTTTCTAGCGATGTGGAGCTTGAAACCCTGGTGGATGCTGTGGAGGGAAGGAGGCCTATTCTCTACCCTGATATAGGTCAACCCACTCGGAACATATTTACCAATGGCTGGAGCGAAATTGCTGAGGAGGTATCAGGGGCCTTCATTCATCAGTGCACCCCTACCCGATGCCGGAAAAGGATCAATGACCTCATTGGAGTGATGCAAGTCAGTACATGTTCCCCCAACTCCTCATCTTCCATCTGCGAGACTCTCCTTCACCTTCTCTTCTTTCTCACCAACACTATATAGTCACTGAAGCACCATTTGATTGCTGAGGCCTGTATATTTCTGCATACTCACAATGGAGGCTTCCCTTTTCATGTGAGATTGACAGCTGCATGTAATGGACCCACACTTGCACTAATTGCCGAGGCCTAAGGACACAGCTACTCAGCAACCCTTTGCTTTGCAGGCCAAGGTCACCCACAACCGTTCCCAGCAAGCGATGACTGGTGGGGGAGAGTCCGGAACACAAACGCTGACTGATCTAGAAGAGAGGGTGCAGCGGCTAGTGGGCCCACATGTTGGCTTCACTGTGGCCGACAGTCACGCCGATCCCACTGGGGGCAACATGGGTAAGTGAAGGCCTTCGTCCAATGCCATCTCCCACTGAAAGTGCAATCGCTTACCTGGCAATTGTTTATGCTTGTGTGCAAGTTGCTTGTTGCATGGTGCAATGCACCATCTTACCCTGATGGCACCACTTGTCCTATTTATTATTGCAGATGAGACCCACAGTGAGATGAACACCCTTGAGACTACTGGCAGCCAGAGTCAGGAGGACACCCTTCAGGCCCTGGTAGATATTGCCGGAATGTCCGATGAGGCCAAGGAAGAGGGGAACAGTCCTGGCAGCACCGCGTCAATGCTTCCTATACTCGCACGCGCCAACTCAGATACTGGGAGTACTCGGTCGGGTCAGGTAGATTTAGGAGAGGGGTTTGCACTGGGTGATGCACCAGGGCCTAGCAGGCTGCAACATGGTCAGGGGCTAGGGGAACCTCGGGTACCATCTCTCCGGGGAGCGATTTCGCATGCGGGTTCTGCTGCAGAGGACTCAGATCAGCCCATCGATGTTGGAGCTTATGAAAAAAGGGTGGAGGCCATGCAATCCCAGATTTTGGCGGCAATGGAAAGGGTGCCCAAGAGGCTGTTGCAAGTGGTCAGGAGTGTGGAGGAATCTGCCTCCCGCATTGTGGACAGCTCTGCGCACACCATGGAGCTCATTATTGCCAGTGTGCAGACAATGGTGGACGCCCAGAGTGACCATGCGGATCCAGCTGTGATGAAACGTGTCATGGGCGATGTGGCAGCTGCCATTACAGCACAGGCGCAAGGGAACCAACGTCTCAGTGCTGTTTTGGATAGGATGGCCACGGCCCTGGAGGCTCTTAATGCGCTCATGCTCTCTGGGCAACAGGCCAAGGAGCGTCTTAGTGCTGTCATCTCTGGTGGCATTGAGACCCTACCTGTTCTCATGCAGTCTCAGCTGGATGCCACGTGAGTTCTGACTGGTGCCATCATGGCTGGGTCCATCACAGTCTACCGGGGTTCTTCTTGTGCCACGCCACACCACCGACCTGTGCTCCAGCTTGGTGGGGACGGTGCGGTGCTGCCCCGGGGGAGTGGCGCTGGCTTCTCGGACCAGGATCCTGATGTCCTAACTCCAGAGCTGTCACTCCACCATTGCCGACAAACATGGACTCGCCCGAGCCAAGGCCAACTGAACGCACCGAGGAGGGTTCTGCCCAGTCTGCAGCAGGCCCTTCCAGGGTCAGAGCTGGTCAAATGTGTCCAGAGGACACCTGTAGCTTCCTCACCTGACACACAGCGTTTCCCAGAGCCATGATGCAGCCACAGGGGAGACACTGCGGCGTAGTGTAAGAATAGGTATGCGTAAAAGGGGTTATGTTATGTCTTGAATAAAGAATCTGACCAGATACTGTAAGCTCAAAGTAATGTGTGACCGTAGTCCTTTATTACAGGTCTCCAGAGTGCCTCTCCAGAGGATCCCTTGGGACTCCAGGGGATGAGCCCTCTGGTGGTCAAACAAGGTATTTGCAGATTTACATATATAACAACACTCCCCTCCAATAGTGTAACTATTTACAATGTGAGTCGATCTGGGACCTTCCTTTCTCTGGTTGATCGTCTCGGTGCGAATGCTGGTTTTGGTGAGTCCTTTGTTGGGCCCTTGCTGGGCTGCTGCGCAGCTGGCCTTGCCGGTCTGCCAGATGTGGTGAGTCCTGCTGGGCTATCGCAGGTGATGGGTTTTGCTTTGTGGTCAACCGCTGGGTCGGTTGTCACGTGTGTGTGTGTTGGAGGGTCGCAAAAGGTCGAGTCTATTGTGCGTTTTTCTGAGTCCATTTGAAAGTTTGACCTGAAACACCCTACTCCCCTCTTTGGCCACGACAGTGCCGGGAAGCCAGTTGGGACCTTGTCCATTGTTTAACACAAATACAGGATCATTAATCTTGATTTCGCATGACACATGTGCGCGATCATGATATGTATTCTGTTGAAGCCGCCTGCACTCTACCTGTTAGTGTAGATCGGGTGGACGAACGAGAGCCTTGCCTTAAGTGCCCTTTTCATGAGCAGTTCAGTGGGGGGGACCCAGTGAGCGAATGGGGTCTTGGCCGGTAACTAAGCAGGACTTGGGATAGGTGAGACTGCAGTGAGCCTTCAGTTACCCTCTTCAAGCTCTGCTTGATTGTTTGGACTGCTCGCTCTGCCTGACCGTTGGACGCTGGTTTAAATGGAGCAGATGTGACATGTTTGATCCCATTGTGGGTCATGAGCTCTTTGAACTCGGCACTGGTGAAGCACGGCCCATTGTCACTCACAAGGACAACAGGCAGGCTATGCGTGGCAAACATGGCCCACAGGCTTTCAATGGTGGCAGCGGACGTGATTGCCGACATTATCTCACATTCAATCCATTTGGAGAATGCATCTACAACCACAAGGAACATTTTTCCCAAGAATGGGCCTGCATAGTCAACATGGACCCTGGACCACGGTTTGGAGGGCCAGGACCATAAACTTAGTAGCGCCTCCCTGCGTGCATTGCTTAACTGTAAACATATGTTACATTTGTGCACACAGGACTCTTAAGTCTGCATCGATACTGGGCCACCACACGTGGGATCTGGCTATCGCTTTCATCATTACAATGCCTGGGTGGGTACTGTGGAGATCACTAATGAAAGTGTCCCTGTCCTTTTTTGGCACCACTACCCGATTACCCCATAGGAGGCAGTCTGCCTGTATAGACATTTCATCTTTGCGCCGCTGGTACGATTTTATTTCTTCCTGCATCTCTAACGGGACACTGGACCAACTCCTCTCGAGCACACAGTTTTTTTACTAAGGACAGTAAGGGGTCCTGGCTCGTCCAGTTTCTAATCTGTCAGGCAGCAACAGGTGATTGCTCACTCTCGAATGCTTCCATTACCATAACTAAATCTGCGGTCTGTGCCATCTCCACCCCTGTGGTGGGCAATGGCAGCCTACTGAGAGCATCGGCACAATTTTCTGTGCCTGGCCTGTGGCGGATGGCATAGTTGTATGTGGACAACGTGAGTGCCCATCTCTGGATGTGGGCCGATGCATTCGTATTTATCCCCTTACATTCAGAAAAGAGGGAATTAAGTGGCTTATGGTCGGTTTCGAATTCAAATTTGAGTCCAAACAGATATTGATGCATTTTCTTTACCCCATAAACACACACTAACGCTTCTTTTTCGATCATGCTGTAGGCCCTCTCAGCCTTAGACAGACATCTGGATGCATAAACAACCGGTTGCAATTTCCCAGATTCATTAGCTTGTTGCAATACACACCCGACCCCGTATGATGATGCATCACATGCTAGTACCAAATGCTTACATGGATCATACAACACAAGCAATTTGTTTCAGCATAACAGTTTCCTAGCTTTCTCAAAGGCATTTTCTTGGCTTTTACCCCATACCCATTCATCTCCTTTACGCAGTAAAGAGTGCAGTGGTTCTAACAGTGTGCTAAGATCTGGTAAGAAGTTACCAAAGTACTTCAGGAGTCCTAGGAACGACCACAGCTCTGTCACGTTCTGTGGTCTCGATGCGTTCTCGATTGTCTCCGTCTGCGAATCGGTGGGCCTGATGCCGTCCGTCGCGATTCTTCTCCCCAGGAACTCCACTTCAGGCGCCAGGAAAATGTACTTCGAGCATTTTAACCTGAGCCCCACACGATTAAGCCGACTAAGAACCTTCTCCAGGTTCTGCAGGTGCTCGACTGTGTCCCGACCTGTAACCAAGATGTCGTCCTGGAAGACCACAGTGCGCGGGACTGTCTTCAGCAAGCTTTCCATGGTCCCCTGGAATATCGCCATGGCTGATCGAATCCCAAACGGGCATTTGTTATAAATGAAGAGACCTTTGTGCGTGTTGATTTAGGTGAAGCCCTTCGATGATTCCTCCAGTTCCTGCGTCATGTAGGCCGAGGTCAAGTCCAGCTTCATGAACATTTTTCCTCCTGCCAGTGTCGCAAATAGGTCATCTGCTTTTGGTAGCAGGTATTGATCCTGCAGGGAGAAACGATTGATAGTTACTTTGTAATCACCACAGATTCTGATAGTGCTGTCTTCTTTCAGGACTGGAACAATCAGATTGGCCCACTTATTGAATTCGATCAGCGAAATGATGGCCCCTCGTTGCAGCCGGTCCAGCTCGATTTCCACCCTCTCTATCATGTACAGTACTGCTCTCGCCTTATGATGGATGGGTCGCGCCCCTGGGATCAAGTGGATCTGCACTTTTGCTCCTTGGAACTTTCCAATGCCCGGTTCGAACAGCGAAGGGAACTTGTTTAAGACCTGGGCACATGAAGTGTCGTCGACGGACGAAAGCACTCGGACGTCGTCCCAGTTCCAGCGTATTTTTCCCAGCCAGCTCCTGCCAAACAGCATGAGGTCATCGCCCGGTACCACCCAGAGTGGTAAATTGTGCACCGCTCCATTGTAGGAGACCTTTACGGTAGCACTGCCGATTACGGGAAGCAGTTCCTTTGTGTAATTTCTCAGTTTAGTACGAAGGGGAGTCAGGACTGGCCTTGAGGCCTTGCTGCTCCACAATTTATCGAAAGTCTTTTTGCTCATTATGGACTGGCTCGGGCCCGTGTCCCACTCCATTGACACTGGGAGTCCATTTAATTCAACTTTCAGCACTCCTGCACCTATTTTCTATGTTTCTATGTTTCTATTATCGGGGGCACTTTGTGGTAAATGTGTGCACCCCATATACCACTGCCTCCTCAGTCTGAGGCTCTGATTCACCGTGGATCTGTCCTCCTCTGCAACATGGTGGTTTGCATAATTAGCAGGGTTTGCAGCTCGCCTGCACATACGTTGGAGCTGTCCCATTGTTCCACAGCCCTTGCAAACATATCCTTTGAAGCGGCATGAATGGAAGCGATGATCATTCCGTAGTGCCAACAAGGTGTTAATGGCCTTGCATTCAACACCCTTGATGGTGGACTCTGAGACATCTGCGGACTTGCAACTGCAGACATGTGAGTCCTGTCCTATACATTACGATTCGAAAACAACATTACTTTGTTCACAGTACTTGCAGCAACACTCGTGTGCTGAGAGATGTGTTTGCTATTGTCACTGATGGCAATAAACGCCTGGGCTATCGTTATGGCTTTACTCAAGGTTGGGGTCTCTACAGTCAAAAGTTTACGAAATATTACTTCATGGCCAATGCTAATTACAAAAAATCCCTGAGCATATGCTCCAAGTGTCCTTCAAATTCGCAATATCCTGCAAGGTGCCTTAGCTCGGCGACATAACTCGCCACTTTCTGGCCTTCAGACCTCTTGTACGTGTAGAATCGGTACCTCGCCATCAGAACGTTTTCCTTTGGGTTTAGATGCTCCTGTTCCTAATTCTTATGTTCTATGTAAAACGCACTTCGAGCATTTTAGCCTGAGCCCCACACAATTAAGCCGACTAAGAACCTCCTCCAGGTTCTGCAGGTGCTCGACGGTGTCCCGACCTGTAACCAAGATGTCGTCCAGGAAGACCACGGTGTGCGGGACTGACTTCAGCAAGCTTTCCATATTCCTCTGGAATATTGCTGCGGCTGATCGAATCCCAAACGGGCATCTGTTGTAAATGAAAAGATCTCTGTGCGTGTTGATGCAGATGAGGCCCTTCAATGATTCCTCCAGCACTTGCGTTATGTAGGCCGAGGTCAAGTCCAGCTTCGTGAACGTTTTCCCTCCCGCCAGCGTCGCAAGTAGGTCGTCTGCCTATTGATCCTGCAGTGAGAAACAATTGAGTTACTTTGTAATCACCACAGATTCTGACGATGTCATCTCCCTTGAAGACTGGAAAAATAGGACTGGCCCAATCAATGAATTCGATCGGCGAAATGATGCCCTCTCATTGCAGCCTGTCCAGCTTGATCTTCACCCTCTCTCTCATCATGTAAGGTACCGCTATCGCCTTGTGATGGATGGGTCGCGCCCCCGGAATCAAATGGATCTGCACTTTTGCTCCTTGGAACTTCCCGATGCCTGGTTCAAACAGCGAGGGAAACTTTCTTAGGACCTGGGCACATGAGGTGTCGTCGACAGACGAAAGCGCTCGGACGTCGTTCCAGTTCCAGCATATCTTTTTCGTGCTTGGCATTGGCCACGAAACCATACTTCACAAACTTTTGACTGTAGAGACTCCAACCTTGAGTAAAGCCATAGTGATAGCCCAGGAGTTTATCTCCACCAGTGACAATACCAAACAAATTTCCCAGCACACTAGTGCTGCTGCAAGTACTGTGAACAAAGTAACGTTGTTTTCGAATCGAAATGTATATGGCAGGGCTTACACGCCTGTAGCTGCACGTCCGCAAATGACAGAGTCCGCCATCAAGGGTGGTGAACACAAGGCAATTAACACCTTGTTGGTGCTGCGGGGGTGATCATTGATTCCATTCATGCCACTTCAAAGGATACGTTTGCAAGGGCTGTGGAACAATGGGACACCTCCAACGTATGTGCAGACGAGCTGCAAACCCTGCTAATCCTGCAAACCACCATGTTGCAGAGGAGGACAGAACCACGGTGGATCATGATGAACCAGATCCTCAGACCTTGGAGGCAGAGATATATGGGTGCACACATTTCCACAAAGTGTCCCCCGATAATACTGAAGGTTGAATTAAATGGACTCCCGGTGTCCATGGAGCTGGACACGGGCGCAAGCCAGTCCATAATGAGTAAAAAGACTTTCGATAAGTTGTGGTGCAACAAGGCTTCAAGGCCAGTCCTGAGTCCCATTCGTACCAAACTTAGAACGTACACAAAGGAACTGATTCCCGCAAAGGTCTCCTACAATGGAGCGGTGGACGATTTACCGCTCTGAGTAGTACCGAGCGATGACCCCACACTGTTCGGCAGGAGCTGGCTGGGAAAGACACCTCATGTGCCCAGGTCCTAAGAAAGTTTCCCTCGCTGTTTGAACCAGGCATCGGGAAGTTCCAAGGAGCAAAAGTGCAGATCCATTTGATTCCGGGGGCGCGACCCATCCATCACAAGGCGATAGCGGTACCTTACATGATGAGAGAGAGGGTGGAGATCAAGCTGGACAGGCTGCAATGAGAGGGCATCATTTCGCCGATCGAATTCATTGAGTGGGCTAGTCCTATTTTTCCAGTCTTCAAGGGAGATGACATCGTCAGAATCTGTGGTGATTACAAAGTAACTATCAATTGTTTCTCACTGCAGGATCAATAGGCAGACGACCTATTTGCGACGCTGGCGGGAGGGAAAACGTTCACGAAGCTGGACTTGACCTCGGCCTACATAACGCAGGAGCTGGAGGAATCATTGAAGGGCCTCATCTGCATCAACACGCACAAAGGTCTTTTCATTTACAACAGATGCCCGTTTGGGATTCGATCAGCCGCAGCAATATTCCAGAGGAACATGGAAAGCTTGCTGAAGTCAGTCCCGCGCACCGTGGTCTTCCTGGATGTGCTCCAAATGTCCTTCAAATTCGCAATGTCCTGCAAGGTATCTTAGCTCGGCGACATAACTCACCACTTCCTGGCTTTCAGATCTTTTCTAGGTGTAGAACCGGTACCTCGCCATCAGAACGTTTTCCTTTGGGTTCAAATGCTCTTGGACCAAATCATCGTACGATTTCTCTGTGGGTTTCGCTGGAGTGAGCAGATTCTTCATGAGGCTATATGTTGGTGCCCCATAGACGGTGAAGAGGATCGCCCTTCATTTGGCAGCGTTCCCTTCTCCTCCCAGCTCGTTGACCACAAAGTATTGGTCAAGTCGCTCCAGGAAGGTTTCCCAATCCTCTCCCTCCGAAAATTTCTCTAGGATGCCCACAGTTTTCTGTATTGTTGCGTGGGGGTTCGTCATCTGTATCTAGTCGCCAGTTGTGTGTCTTAGATAAGGAGCCAGACTAGATACTGCAAGCTCAAAGTAAGTGTGACCGTAGTCCTTTATTACAGATCTCAGAGTGCCTCTCCAGCCTGTGAGGCCTCCTTATATACAGGTGCTCCCAAGGGATTGTGGATCCCTTGGGACTCCAGGGGATACGCCCTCTGGTGGTTAGACATGGTAATGACAGGTTTACATATATAACACAAATCTTTCTGTGTTTGTTTCTTTAGCTTTCCATTGTTTGTGTTTCCTAATATAACTGGCATGTTTTATGTCATGTTTTCTCTCCGTGTCTACTCTCAAAACCTTTCATAATTTTAAAAACCTCTATTAGGCCACCCCTCAGCCTTCTCTTTTCAAGGGAAAACAGACCCAGCCTGGTCATCCTTTCCTGACAATCTTCAAGTCAAATACTTTATTCACTGAGAAAGTCTACCCTGGGCAATATTTTAAAGAAAACCTTCCATTGCCTTTCAATTGCTTTCAAACCATCTTCCTTGGTTTTCCTGAGGTTTTCTCTCAGCAAGTTCCCCTTATCTGTGGTAGGCCTGTCATGCTGGTTCATGTGGCTTCCTCACATCATTCATGTATCTTTTCAGCTGATCCACGCAAGCCTTACTTTTCATTTCTTTGTGAATTGGAACTGAAAAACTGAAGCTGTACCCGTATGGTACAGCTTCTTTAACTGCTCCACTGCTCTGACAAATCCCTCTCCTAGGATTGACTCTGAATAATAGCTTGGAACCTGTGGGACGCCTGTGGGATTATCAGCTTCTCCGGTGCTTTATTTGGCTGTTTTAGAGGCTGTTTCTTTGGCCTTCCAGATTGAGGCAGTCCTCTAATGAGCATTTCATGGACACTTCTAATATCTGCTCTTGTTCTTTCTCCATGTTTTATACAGAGAATATTTGAATTTGAGTTCTATGTGAAATGAGCGAGCGCAGCTCAGAAGCAAGAGGTGGCTCCGGCAGGTGAGTGCGAGTAAAGACTTCACGGAACGTCGGTGTGTAATGTTATGGTTTAAAGGAGCCGGTAATGGTTGACATGTGTACGAGGGGATTGGGGGCAGGGACGAAGGAGGGGAGGGGGTGTTGGGAGGGGTGGGGGGGGGGGGTGGTGGGTCTGCTTTGGAGCCAGATTGTTAAAATAAAAACGAAGCCCAGAGCTAAGGGAATGAGGGAAGAGAGTGAAGAGCAAAATAAAGGTCCCGAGGGATTAGAAGGGCAGGCGTATGAGTTTACAACATGCTTCAGCTATGCACCTTTCCCAGACAGTTTGTATATTGGGGGAAATTTTCCAAATTTTCCACAGACACTTCTCTTCACGATTGGCTGATTACATTGTGGCTTGCGTTCTGCCATGTTTGGGTCAATATGAGGCTTTTTATTGTAAAGTTTTATTTTATGTTTTATTTTATTTTATCACCAACAAGTAAATATGGCAATACTGCCTACTGATCGGCAGTTACCTTTTACTTTTACTGATGTCTAACAGGTATGGAGGTTTTGTTGATTACCAACAGTCTTCCGGACCACTGTAAATACCTTCAATGCTAAAACAAAATGGTGGGAGGTAAAAGCAGGTAAGTACATAAAAAATGGGCGCTTTTGATCGGAATGATAACGGGCGTAAGCGGGTACCGTTAAAAAAAAAATGTTTTGTGCAAATTAGCGCTGTGGGGAATTTTGTGCGATTTCTGGGCAGCAAATGTGGGCGGGCGATTTGCAGCAACGCCGGCGGTAATCATAGGTCGAAACCGCCGCTGGCGATAATCGAGAGATGAAACAGGCAGTACAGGGCAGTAATTTACATTTTTGTCCAAAACGGGCGGTGACTGGGCGGTAACTGAGCGTTAAATGGGCAATCCCAGGGGAAATTCTAGTCCACAGTCTCTTAATCTCTTCTGCCTTCCATCCTATCACAGACCTTCCCTTTTGTGCATTCCTCCCCTTACCCCTTTCCCTGCACCCACATTTGCTTAATAATCTGTTACATTTCTAACTTTTTCCAGTTCTGACAAATGGTCATCGCTCTGAAACGTTCACTCTGTTTCTCTCTCCACAGATGCTGCCTGACCTGTTGAGTATTTCCAGCATTTTCTGGTTTTATTTCAGATTTCCTGCATCCACAGTATTTTGTTTTTGTGTTGATAAATACAGTATTAGGCTGCTTGAATCATTATCAGGATCATTACTGGAACAAGGGCTCAGATAAAAATAATTGTTCTTGCAGCCACAATGGGCTGCTTGATCCACGGCAAAAGTGGTTCATAAATGCACACTATTCTCAAACTTTGCGAGGACAAGAACATTTTACTAATAGAAATATAGGCCATCTTTACTTATCTTCCTTCAAAGCACTGACTGTACGCTTAATGCAGTCCCTTATATGATCTAATCTGATTGGAGTCTTATTTTACACCAATTCTGATGTAAGGTGATCTATCTCAGCCTTTCAGCAGCAATGTAAGACCACTCAGTAACTACTTCTTTTGTATATTTAAAAACACTGCCAAGATAGAAATTAAATGTAAAGAGATTCCTTTAAAAGTTTACTTCCAGCATTGCTCCACGTCCACAGTTATAGATCTTAAGAATATTTATTTACAAATTTCAATATAAAATGAAATACATTCATCATGATGAAGACTCTGCCCCAGCCTCATCCATGCCTTTGTTGCCTCTAGACTAGATTATGCCAATGGTCTCCTGGCTGGCCTCCCATCTTCCACTCTCCATAAACTTGAGCTCCTCCAACTCTGCTGCCTGTATCCTAACTCACACCTCACACTTTCACCCATCACCCTTATGCTCGCTTCCAGTCCGGCAACACCTCAATTTTAAAATTCTCAGCCTTATTTTCAAATTGTTCCATGGCCTTGCCTTTCGCCATCTCGGTATCCTCCTCCAGCCCTCTAACCCTCCGAGATTTCTGCATCCTCCAATTCTGGCCTCTTGTGCACCCTGATTTTCATTGGTCCACCATTGGCAGCTGTGCCTCCTGCTGTCTAGGTCCTAAGCTATGGAATTCCTTCCATTAGCCTCTCTGCCTCTCTACCTCTCTTTCCTCCTTTAAGACATTCCTTAAAACCCACCGCTTTGACCAAGCTTTTGGTCACCTGTCCTAATATCTCCTTCTTTGGCTCTGTATCAATTTTGCCTGACTACACTCCTGTGAAGTATCTTGGAACATTTTACTATATTAAAGGCACTATATAAATGCACATTATTGTTGAGTTTGATCAAGTCAGCTCACCAAAACTCTTTTGCCTGTATCCTAATCCACACCAAGTCATGCTTGCCTATTACTCTTGTCCTCGCTTACCTACATTGGCTGTTGGTCTCCCTCTGCCTCAAATTTAAATTTCTCATCTTTTCATTTAAATCCATTCATGGCCTTGTCCCTCCCTATGTCACCTTCTCCAACCCTACACCGTCCTCCTAAAATCTTCATTACTCTTCTTGTGGCTTCTTGTGCATCCTCCCCTCCTATCGCCCATCATTGGCGGCTTTGCCTTCAATCGCCTCGGCAGCATACCCTCCCTAAACTTCTCTGCCTCTCTATCTGCCTCTCTATCTTTAAAGCCCTCCTTAAACTTTGACCAAGTTTGTGGTCACCTCTTCTAATATCTCCCTCTTTGGCTCTGCGTCAATTGCTTTGATTATGCTTTTACATAAGAAACATAAGACATAGGAGCAGGAATAGGCCATTTGGCCCCTCGAGCCTGCTCCACAACTTAATAAGATCATGGCTGATCTGAACTTAGGCTCAGCTCCACTTCCCTGTCCGCTCCCCATAACCCTTCACTCCCTTATCATTTAAAAATCTGTCTATCTCCACCTTAAATATATTCAATGACCCAGCCTCCACAGCTCTTTGGTGCAGAGAATTCCACAGATTTATGACCCTCTGAGAGAAGAAATTTCTCCTCATCTCAGTTCAAAATGGGCGACCCCTTATTCTTAAACTATGCCCCCTAGTTCTAGATTCCCCATGAGTGGAAGCATCCTCTCTGCATTAACCTGGTCGAGCCCCCTCAGTACTTTATACGTTTCAATAAGATCACCTCTTATTCTTCTAAACTCCAAGGCCCAACCTGCTCAATTTTTCTTCATAAGTCAGCCCCTTCATCTCAGGAGTTAACCTAGTGAACCTTCTCTGAACTGCCTCCAATGCAAGTATATCCCTCCTTAAGTGGAACTAAACTACAGAATCAGTGGGAACCTGTTCAACCTTCGTCATCTCCAGGCTAGGTCCAAGACCACCCCGCCTTTACGGTAGAGGACACTAACAATATTCCAACAGTGGATAGTCAAGGGGCTGTAGGAGGGGAGGAACTTAACACAATCACAATCACTAAGGAGGTGGTACTCAGTAAGATAGTGAGACCAAAGGCAGAATTAGGAACAGGAGTAGGCATCTAGCCCCTCGAGCCTGCTCCGCCATTCAACAAGATCATGGCTGATCTGGCCGTGGACTCAGCTCCACTTACCCGCCCGCTCCCCGTAACCCTTAATTCCCTTATTGGTTAAAAATCTATCTATCTGTGATTTGAATACATTCAATGAGCTAGCCTCAACTGCTTCCTTGGGCAGGTAATTCCACAGATTCACAACCGTCTGGGAGAAGAAATTCCTTCTCAACTCGGTTTTAAATTGGCTCCCCCGTATTTTGAGGCTGTGCCCCCTATTTCTAGTCTCCCCGACCAGTGGAAACAACCTCTCTGCCTCTATCTTGTCTATCCCTTTCATTATTTTAAATGTTTCTATAAGATCACCCCTCATCCTTCTGAACTCCAATGAGTAAAGACCCAGTCTACTCAATCTCTCATCATAAGGTAACCCCCTCATTTCCGGAATCAGCCTAGTGAATCGTTTCTGTACCCCCTCCAAAGCTAGTATATCCTTCCTTAAGAAAGGTGACCAAAACTGCACGCAGTACTCCAGGTGCGGTCTCACCAATACCCTATAAGGTTGAGGGCTTGCATCCTAGGGTCTTAACAGAAGTAGCGGCAGGGATAGTGGATGCATTGCTTGTAATTTACCAAAATTCACTGGATTCTGGGTAGGTCCCAGCAGATTGGAAAATGACAAATGTAACGCCCCTATTTAAAAAAGGAGGCAGAAAAAAACCGGAAACGATATACCAGTTAGCCTAACATCTGTGGTTGACAAGATGTTGGAGTCCATTATTAAAAAAACAGTAGCAAGACATGTGGAAAAGCAAAATTTGGTCAGGCAGAGTCAGCATGGAATTATGGAGGAGAAGTCATGTTTGACAAATTTGCTAGAATTCTTTGAGGATGTAACGAACAGGGTGGATAAAGGAGAACCAGTGGATGTGGTATATTTGGAAGTCCAGAAGACATTTGACAAGGTGCCATATAAAAGGTTACTGCACAAGATAAAAGTTCACAGAGTTGGGGGTACTATATTAGCATGGATAGAGGATTGGCTAACGAACAGAAAACAGAGATCAAGGATAAATGATTCATTCTCGGGTTGGCAATCAGTAACCAACAGGGATCAGTGCTGGGACCCCAACTATTTACAATCTATATTAATGATTTGGAGGAAGGGACCGAGTGTAACGTAGCCAAGTTTGCTGACGATACAAAGATGGGAAGAAAAGCAATGTGTGAGGAGGACACAAAAAATCTGCAAAAGGACTTAGACAGGCTAAGTGAGTGGGCAAAAATTTGGCAGATAGAGTATAATGTTGAAAAGTGTGAGGTCATGCACTTTGGCAGAAAACAATCAAAGAGCAAGTTATTATTTAAATGCAGAAAGATTGCAAAGTACTGCAGTACAGCGGGACCTGGGGGTACTTATGCATGAAGCACAAAAGGTTAGTTTGCAGGTAGAGCAAGTGATCACGAAGGCCAATGGAATCTTGGTCTTTATTGCAAATGGATTGGAGTATAAAAGCAAGGAAGTCTTGCGACAGTTATACAGAGTATTGTTGAGGCCACACCTGGAATACTGCGTCCAGTTTTGGTTTCCATATTTACGAAAGGATATACTTGCTTTGGAGGCACTTCAGAGAAGGTTCACAAGGTTGATTCCGGAGATGAGGGGGTTGACTTATGAGGAAAGGTTGAGTAGGTTGGGCCTCTACTCATTGGAATTCAGAAGAATGAGAGGTGATCTTATCGAAACGTACAAGATTATGAGAGGGTTGACGGGGTGGATGCGGTGAGGATGTTTCCACTGATAGGGGGGACTAGAACTAGAGGGCATGATCTTAGAATAAGGGGCCGCCCATTTAAAACTGAGATGAGGAGAAATTTCTTCTCTCAGAGGGTTGTGGATCTGTGGAACTCGCTGCCTCAGAGAGCTGTGGAAGCTGGGACATTGAATAAATTTAAGACAGAGATAGACAGTTTCTTAAACGATAAGGGAATAAATGGTTATGGAGAGTGGGCAGGGAAGTGGACCTGAGTCCATGATCGGATCAGCCATGATCGTATTAAATGGCGGAGCAGGCTCGAGGGGCAGTATGGCTTACTCCTGCTCCTATTTCTTGTGTTCTTATGTTCTTAACATCTGTCGTTGAGCTACAGTACGCGGACGGTGCCTGCGTCTGCACACATACAGAGGCTGAACTCCAAGTCATAGTCAACGCATTTACTGAGACGTACAAAAGCATGGGCTTTACGCTAAACATCTGTAAGACAAAGGTCCTCCACCAACCTGTCCCCACTACACAGCACTGCCCCCCAGTGATCAAGATCCACAGCGCGGCCCTGGACAACGTGGACCATTTCCCATACCTTGGGAGCCTTTTATCAACAAGAGCAGACATTGACGACGAGATTCAACACTGACTCCAGTGCCCAGTGCAACCTTCGGCCGCCTGAGGAAAAGAGTGTTTGAAGACCAGGCCCTCAAATCTGCCACCAAGCTCATGGTCTACAGGGCTGTAGTAATACCCGCCCTCCTGTATGGCTCAGAGACATGGACCATGTACAGTAGACACCTCAAGTCGCTGGAGAAATACCACCAACGATGTCTCCGCAAGATCCTACAAATCCCCTGGGAGGACAGATGCACTAATGTTAGCGTCCTCGACCAGACCAACATTCCCAGCATTGAAGCACTGACCACACTTGATCAGCTCCGCTGGGCAGGCCACATTGTTCGCGTGCCAGACACGAGACTCTCAAAGCAAGCGCTCTACTCGGAATTCCTTCACGGCAAACGCGCCAAGGGTGGGCAGAGGAAACATTACAAGGACACTCTCAAAGCCTCCCTGATAAAGTGCAACATCCCCACTGACACTTGGGAGTCCCTGGCCAAAGACCGCCCTAAGTGGAGGAAGTGCATCCGGGAGGGCGCTGAGCACCTCGACTCTCATCGCCGAGAGCATGTCGAAATCAGGCACAGACAGCGGAAAGAGCGTGCGGCAAACCTGTCCCACCCACCCTTTCCCTCAACGACTATCTGTCTCACCTGTGACAGGGACTATGGTTCTCGTATTGGACTGTTCAGCCACCTAAGGACTCATTTTTAGAGTGGAAGCAAGTCTTCCTCGATTCCGAGGGACTGCCTATGATGATGATGGTCCTCCTTAAATAAGGAGACCAAAACTGTACGCAGTACTCTCGGTGTGGTCTCACCAATACCCTGTACAGTTGCAGCAGGACTTCCCTGCTTTTATGCTCCATCCCCCTTGCAATAAAGGCCAACGTTCTATTTGCCTTCCAGATTACTTGCTGTATCTGCATACTCACTTTTTATGTTACAGGCACAAGAACCCCCAGGTCCCTCTGTACTACAGCATTTTGTAATCTCTCTCCAATTAAATAATAATTTGCTTTTTTATTTTTCCTGTCAAAGTGGATAACCTCACACTTTCCCACATTATACTCCATCTGCCAAATGTTTGCCCACTCACTTAACCTGTCTATATCCCTTCGCAGATTCTTTGGGCCCAATTTTCCCCAACCCCTTTTTTTGGCGCACTTACCTTAAATGCGCCGGCTTTGCATGCTGGAAACGGCGCCCCATCCTGGCCACTCTGCCGACTCTCCGGTGTCCCAGCGCGGTGTCCATGGTGAAGTGGGGGGGCGAAGCAGCAGGTCAGCGCAGAAAGCATTGCCGGCAGCTGCACGAATGCACAGTGAAGTCTGCGCGCATGCTCCTACCCTCCCAACGTGTCCTGCGGGCTATGAGCAGGACCCGATGCTCGCAGCCCCTATCCCCGGCCAAAGGGACGCCCCGATCTTCGCCGCACCCTATCCCCGGCCAAGTGGCCTCCCGCACCGGCCGGCCGGCCCGCTGACTTCCCAAGCCAAGGTAGGACTTCAGTTTTATTTTTTATTTATTGATGGTCGTGCTTGAGAGTTTTGATTGGGCGGGGGGAGGAGGAGAGTTTTTACGGGGGGGATAGAGTGTTTTGATGGGGGCGGGGGGCAGTGGGAGAAAGAGTGATTTGATGGTGGGGGGGAAGGGGAGAAAGAGTGTTTGATGGGCTGGGGGAAATCTTTTAAAAAAACTTGATTCTGGCATAAAGGTTGGACTTCTATTTTTTTATTTGTTATTGATTGATTGCTTATTACTTTTTGTCGTTTGTTTCGTGCTTTGTAAGTGTTGGTGCTTTAAATGTACTAACCTGCGCCAAATTCTTAACTACCCGCAATGTTTTTCAGAGTTGGCCACATACGCTGACCTAAGTCGATTTGGAGTAAGTTTTAGCTGACCAAAGTGGCATAAATGGCCAAAACTGGCGTCAGTGTCTGGGATCGCCCCCTTTTGAAAAAAAAACTGAACTAAAAAAAATTGTACCTAACTGACTTACTCTGGAGCAAATTTTGGGGGAAAATGGCATTTTTTAAACTTACGCCAGAAAAAACAACTTACTCCAAAAAAATTGATGCAGGTCATGGCCAAAATTGGGCCCAAAGTGTCCTCCTCACAACTTGCTTTCCCACCCATCTTTGTATCATCAGCAAACTTGGCTACATTACACTCAGTCCCTTCATCCAAGTCATTAATATAGATTGTAAATAGTTGAGGCCCTCGCACCAATCCCTGTGATCCCACTAGTTACCGTTTGCCAACCGGAAAATGACTCATTTATCCCGAGTCTCTGTTTTCTGTTAATAAGTCAATCCTCTATCCATGCTAATATATTACCCCCAACCCTGTGAACTCTTATCTTTTGTAGTAACTTTTTATGTGGCACCGTATCGAATGCCTTCTGGAAATCCAAATACACCAAATCCACTGGTTCCCCCTTATCCACCCTGCTCATTACATTCTCAAAGAACACGAGTAAATTTGGCAAACATGATTTCCCTTTCATAAAACCATTCTGACTCTGCTTGACTGTATTATGCTTTCCCAAATGTCCTGCTATTACTTCCTTAATAATGAACTGCAGCATTTTCCCCACGACAGGTGTTAGGCTAACTGAGCTATAGTTTCTTGCTTTCTGTCTCCCTCCTTTTTTAATAGTTTTCCAATCCGCTGGAACCTCTCCAGAATCCAGGGAATTTTGGTAGATTACAACTAATGCATCCACTATCTCTGTAGCCACTTCTTTTAAGACCTTAGGATGCAGGCCATCAGGTCCAGAAGACTTGTCCACCTTTAGTCCCATTATTTTACCGAGTACTTTTTCTATAGTGATAGTGGTTGTTTTAAGTTCGTCCCTTCCTATAGCCCCTTGATTATCGATTGGGATGTTTTTAGTGTCTTCTACCATGAAGGCCGATACAAAATATTTGTTCAAAGTCTCTGCCATTTCCTTGTTCCCCATTATTAATTCCCCAGTCTCATCCTCTAAGGGACCAAGGTCTACTTTAGCTACTCGCTTCCTTTTTATATACCTGTAGAAGCTCTTACTGTCAGTTTTATATTTCTTGCTAGTTTACTCTCATAATCCATTTTCACTCTTTATTACTTTTTTAGTTGTCCTTTGCTGGTTTTTAAAAATTTCACAATCCTCTGGCCTCCCACTAATCGTGGCAACATTGTATGCCATTGTTTTCAATTTGATACTATCCTTTACTTCTTTAGTTAGCCACAGATGGTTCTCCCTTCTCTTAAAGTCTTTCCTTCTCACTGGAATATATTTTTGTGGTGCCTTGGGACATTTTTCTACATTAAAGGCGCTGTGTTAATACAAATTGTTCTTCTTGTAAATGTTTTTTTTCATAAACAAGCATGAAACGTTCCAGTTCAGATACAATGAAACATTTTTTAGCCACCATCCCGTTAATTTTCATCCGTCATCCATTGAGGGAATCAGGAGCAGAAACTGTGACTGATTTTCCCCTCCATAACCAAGGGGTGCTGAGGAAATTGCTACACTCCAAGCACCACCCCAGCTGAAATCAGTTAACTCAGCACATACCAAGTATTGAATTTGGCCTGTATAGATCAGGATGTGACTAGTGGTGTCCCGCAGGAATCTGTGTCGGGGCCTCAACTATTCACAGTATTTATTAATGACTTAGATGCCATAGAAAGCCATGTATCCAAATTTGACGATGACACAAAGATATGCGGCATTGTAGGCAGTGTCGATGAAAACATAAAATTACAAAGGAATATCAATAGATTAATTGAATGGGCAAAACTGTGGCAAATGGATTTCAATGTAGGCAAATGTGAGGCCATCCACTTTGGACCTAAAAAGGATAGAACAGGTACTTTCTAAATGGTGAAAAGCTAAAAACAGTGGCAGTCCAAAGAGACATGGTGGTCTAGGTACATAGATTATTAAAATGTCATGAACAAGTACAGAAAATAATGAAAAAAGCTAGTGGAATGCTGGCCTTTATATCTAGAGGGCTAGAATACAAGGATGTGGAAGTTATACTGCAGCTGTACCACACCTGGAGTACTGAGCAATTCTGGGCACCAAAAATTGGGAAGGATATATTGGAGGGAGTGCAGTGTAGGTTTACCAGAATGATACCCGGATTCCAAGGATTAAATTGAGGAGAGATTACACAAATTAGGGTTGTATTCCCTAGAATTTAGACAGTTAAGGGGTCATCTGATTGAAGTTTTCAAAATATTAAGGGAAAGAGATAGGGTAGATAGAGATAAATTATTTCCGTTGGTTGAGTTTCTAGGACTGGGGAGCACAGTCTACAAATTAGAGTCAAACCTTTCAGGAGTGAAATTAGGAAACACTTCTACACACAAAGGGTGGTAGAAGTTTGGAACTCTCTTCCACAAATGGTAATTGATTCTAGATCAACTGTTAACCAAAAGTATTAAGGGTTATGGGTCAAAGGCGGATATGTAGAGTTAGGTCGCAGATCAGCCATGATCTCATTGAATGGCGGAACAGACTCAAGGGGCTCAATGGCCTACTCCTGTTTCTATGTTCCAATGTTCACTGCCTTAATTAACTGGACCATTGGGGAACTACTTGCAATATTAGTCGTGAATTGCAGTTAGTCATACATCTTTAGTGGAGTCATACATCTATCTCTTCCAATTTTAATGTCACAATTCATTATAAAGGGTTTCTACTAAGAAGGACAAGTGGTACAATGAGCCAGTGACATGGTCTCCTTACCTGTGAGGCATGCCTTTGAATTAAGTGTGGACTAAAAGGATGAAAGGCTCTCGATTCCCAATTCCTCGGTGGGTAAATGCACTGCATAGTGTAGTGCTTAACCGTACCACTTCAACCACTGGTCTATGCTGTTCTCAGATATGGCATTTTTACAATTTGTCTCACTATCACCTAGGTTAGGGAGGAGAGCAGTAGTCAGGGCTCCCTCTCCTGATCACTATTTAGTAACCTCCGATGGAAAATGTAATAGTGAGGAGAGGATCAGATTTTGTTCTGATAATGACCACAGTCAAATAGCCTGCCGATACTTATTGTCTGGACCAACTGGAGAGCTGCCAGTGCGCTGGTACTTTACCCGAGCATGAGTCACCAAATTCAGGAGATGGACAAAAGTCTTTGGGTGCCAAAACGTTTTGAGTAAAATGAGTTTCAGCTTGGTTTCTTTTCCTCTAATAGACAGCATAAGAACAGAGTGCAGCAGGAGACTGGTGCATAATGGAGCTTATACTGGTGGTTGCTGGAGCACAGAAATTCTCAGAGAAATGATTCTGAGCATCAGTGTGTAAATTGGAGAATTGCCACAGCCTAATGCATGCTTCAGCTCCTGGTTAAGCAAGTTATGCCATAAATGCCAATCATCATCTTTTTAAGCTGACATTATTTCAAGTCCATGCCAATTTGCTAGTGTTTCACAAGAATAATCTGCATGTTTGACTGCAATCAGAGGCTGTCGGTATCAACCAATCACATGATTTGGCACCTAAATCTGAAGGATCCAATTAGATCAGTATAAGGGCAGATCTGGAGACCGTTACAAACAATCAGATCGGTTCAATAGCAAGACTGTAAACTGCCAGAACCAATTAGATCAGTTTGAAGGTGAGGCTGAAGGCTTTTGGAATCAATCAGGTGTAATGGTTGGTTGTGCACAAATTGAGGCAGAAAATTTTACAATGTAATGATGGTTTCTGAGAATCATAAGCCTAGAAATTTGATCGCATCTGAAAACATGCATGCAGGTGCGGAGCAGACACTACACGGGCCTGTTCACATGGTCAGAGGGACCACGTTAAATTGGTGCTGGAAGCTCATTATAATGAGTCCTGTATACAGCCAGCGCTACCCACTTTATTCATTGACAGCATACCTCTTCAGGGAAATCGGGCTTCACTGATGCCACTTAAAAGCAACCCGTACTTCTTAAAGCAGAGGTGCATTGTGGCTGCAGACAGTCTCTAGAGAAAGCCCTCCAGGCAACACCTCTGACACCTGTGGGAAGCAATCGCTGGGGAGGTCACTTCAAGAGCTTAGCTCTTAGGATATGGTTGTAATGCAGGAAAAGTTCCATGACCTCAACACAATTATCAAGGTAATAATCTTACCTCACATCTTAGCTGCTATCTTCGACCTGCAGCCTCACTTCTCACAATATTCCCCTTACCAGCTTCCCTTCACTCTTCTACAATCACTACACCACACTTCACTACACCTCCTTCTCCTCCTACTCTCACCACACTGCACCTCCTACTCTCACCACTATTGCAACCTTCACTTCCCCACACCTCACACCTTCCGCACAACATATGAACTATTCGACCACGACAGGCACATTCTCAAAATAGCTCACACGGCTGTCACTAACTCAATCCCTTCTTTCTTGCAGGAGAAGGTCACGCACAACATGTGGCAGGAGGCCATGATTGGAGGATGTCGTGTCCACCTGTACACCCTGTCCCTCTGGAAGATAACATGTTGGCCATCACAGGCAGGGAGTGGGGGGAATTATGACCGTGGTGAGTGGTCACACTGGAAGAGACAAAACAGTAACTAACCCTGTATGGAGTGGATGAGCCTTTTAACACTGCCGAAGGAACCTTCCTGCCTGTTAGCGCCACGAGTTGCTGAGCGAGTTTATCACATGGCGAGTCAGTTCCTGGGACAGACCAATTTCACAAGTGTAGGACCCTTATTTAAATATTATAATGAGGCTTTTTGATACTTCTGGCGTGTGCCCTGGATGCCTGCGGAGGAACTCAATCCAATATGTCGAGCGGCATACATCCAGTGTGAAATGAGCAGGTACAAATCGCCCACCATATTTGATCCTTTGTGGTCTGTTTTACATCTGTACAATAGGTGCTGCACAATCAAATTTATAGCCTACTGGTACAGGTGAGTTTATTTAATGCTTGACACCAAATAAGTTAATTATAATAATAAACTGCTAAAATGCAACATTTCATTTTCATTAAGATTTTGTGGGCTATTATGTGAATTTTTTTTTCAAGACTAGCTGCAGTCATCAAGATAAAGAGGATGTTGCCTGTTGTGAATTTATTAATAGGGCTTATTTGAGTATTCCTGTCACTGCATTTGTGGATTTGCCAATATTTGGAAATAAAATAAGTACAGTTGGAAGGGTGATGAATTTTACTTAATTTTTAAAATTACATTGAAATTCCTATATTATAATTTTACTTCAGTGTACTGCTGTATGATATGTGATGCAGACTGTTGCCCTGTTTGTGGGAGAGTTGTGGTGCACAGTTATGTTTTGTAACTTAGAAAACTGTTGTGAATTTGTTTTTGTGTTTGATGTGGAGGTCCCTTTGTTACTGTTAAGTATGGAAGAACTCCACAAGACTGAGTACTGTGAGCTAAAACTGATGTGACTTTAGTCTCTTTAATACAACTCCAGAGTGCCTAAGCAGCATGGTAGACAACCTTTTATACTCCCTTGCATGAGGTGTGCAGGTGACCCTTGGGCCTCCAACAGTTGCGCCCTCTGGTGGCAAGTCTTACACAGTCACAATGTTTACATACATAACAGTTACTATGGAACAGACCTACACCCTCTTTATGAGAGCAATCAAGATAAAGGGGGGAATATGATTGGTGATACTGATAATCAATAAAAGTACAATAGATTGCTAACCCCAGACTGGAGGTAGGCAGTCAAGAGCTCGTAAGAGCGGAAAAAATCATCTCCTCTTTGTTGTTTATGTGCACTACAGATTTCTTCTAATGATTGCATTGTATACCAGAAAAGAAACCCCTTTGACAGGGTCAAAACAGCCATATAAGCTATAAACTACAGTTAAGAATAATACTGAGCGAACACTTACTTTGTTCGTATGATGTTCCTCTGATCATTATTTGAACAAAGGCAGTACCTATTTATTTTAAAGTTGCATTTAAATCCATACAACTGCTTCCTTTTCAAATTTGAAATATCTGTACCCCTTCTAGGGTAAATTATTTTGGGCTTGTAAGGCAGAATTACAGTAGACTCTAAAATGCCGAGAATCATGGATGGTTTAGGCAGAAAAGAGTGAGGCCCAGGAAACCTTTGATGTAGTCCAGCCAGATCTAGCAATGGATGGCTAAGCCAGTTGCAGGCCCGATGTACTCAAGGTTACATCCCCTGAACTTGAGAGAGAGAAGATGGGGCCACACCAGGGTGAACTACTTGTATAGGAAGTAGTAATGTCTTTGTTGAGAACAAGGGCATCAAAGGTAAGGGATCACGGTATACAATTAACCTGCACCTGTGTTGTAGGTAATATGTTAGGTTGGTGCTACCTGCTGTTTTACATGATTGCTGCATGCATTGGAACCTTCCCTGCACTGTTCACTGACTGCATGCATCAGCAGGGAGCCTGATATCGCAAGTGGCTAGCGCTACTTAAAGGTAGTCTGCCACATCTAGCAATGGATGGCTAAGCCAGTTGCAGGCCAGATATGCAGGTGCATTGTGATTGCAAGAAGTGGTGGGAGTTTTTTTGGTGTGCTATTTTGAGGAATGGCTGAACATGCAAGAGAGCGAGCCCAAGGTTTTCTGACACTGCACTGGAGGCTTTGCTGGAAAAGGTGGAAAGAAGGAGAGATGTCTGTATCCACAAGGGCAGGAGACCCTCCAGACATATGCTCAGGAGGCAGTGAGACGAATTAATGGCAGAGATCAATGCCTGGAGTGCTGCTCCAAGAACATGGATGTGGTGCAAGAAGAAGTTTAACGATCTGACAGGAATTATCAAGGTGAGTGTGTTCATCTTCAAATGGCACATCTTATCAACTACACCACTGGCCTCATCCAGTACTCATTTTACTACACTCCATCATCCATCTATCAACAATCTCTATAAATCAGTACTCAACCCGTCAATTCCTAAGTTTTACCTCACCCTTACCCACTTAGCACTGTTGCAAGCCTCATACCCACAACTCACAGCTCGCTCACACTGGCAGCTATTCAACCATGACAGTCACATCACCCAAACATATTGCAGGACACTCACTGACACACTTTCCTCTTTCTTGCAGGAGAAGGTGGTGCACAACAAGAGGCAACAGGAAAGAAAGGGAGGAGGACAAGCGCGCCTGCATATTTTAACCCCCCATGGAGGAAACAATGCTGGCCATCATGGGAAGGGGCATTGCTGAAGCCATGCCCACTGGCAGGGCTAGAGTAATTGGTGACAGGGGTATCCTCATACCTAATCTCTCATCCCACTACTCCCCCATCCCACAAGCTCTTCTGCCTCACCAGCTGCAGATGGTGTAAGCACACACTTCTTCCTTTCTCCTCTCCCCTCATCACAACCCTATCCTTGTCCCTTTTTTATTTTCAGATAATTAAGAACTGGAGTCTTCCAAGTCAGAGGAGGAAGAGGAAGAATACAGTGAAGATGAAGAGACACAGTCACTCGATCTTACACGCGCAGCCAACAGCTCAGATAGTGACATTGCGCATATTTTAGAGGCTAGGATAGAAGGGGGATCAATGTGTGGTGAGACGGCGGACACAAGTGCGCAGGAGCCAGGGAAAGGATAGCGCAGGTGCCAGTTCACTGGAGCATGAGGTCTCACACTTGTCTGCTGCAGAGGAGTCAGATGAGGAGTTTGATAGGCCATGCTACAGAAGAAGGCTGATGGATGGACACAACCAACTGCTTGGTGCACGGGAACGCCTGCCAGAAAGCCTGCACACAATGTCAAGGAGCATGGAGGAAAACATCTCCAACTTGGTACAAGGCTTTGTACAAAGCTTAGAGCCCATCCTTTCCAACATGGAATGGGTGTTCACCTCTGTCAGGACACCTGTGGGACCCACCATTATGCAGCGTCTGATGGTCAATGCCACAGCTTCCATTTCAACACCATCAGCATCCATTGCAGCACATACAGCTTCCATCAAAGGTCTCAGTGCAGTAGTGGAAGCTAAGACTGCAGCCTAGCAAGCCAGACTGCTGCCATCATTGCTCTGGATACCACTGTTCAAAGGGGCTTACAGGGCATCACAACAGTCCATCAATCTGTTCTCCAACAGGTCAGTAGGATTGCTGAGGCACTTCCCTGGGGAGTGGAGGTGGTTCCATGGAGCGCGAACCTGCTGTCCTGTCTAAGGATGACAACAATCCTGCTCCCACCCCTGCCACTCCGCCAGTCAGCCCAGATTGCTGCAGCTCAATTGGAGAAGGTGCAGTCTCAAGCCAGGCCTGCTAGGCCCAGAGGTGCTTGAGGTCACCTTCGAAGGCCTTTCAGTCTTTTCAGTTGAAGGTCAGCAGCCTTCCACCAGCCATGCTGCAGCCACTAGGGAAGCACCTTGTGTACAATGGGCTGGTGTACAACGGGCACCACACGTTAAAAAATTCCACGCACAGGCATCTTCCACCCTTCAGGATGTAGTTCGGGACCTGGAATATTAGGTCCTTCATTGAAACACCTGTGAACTCATCCCTTTTTTGACGTGGAAGCAAGTCATCCTCGTTTCGAGGGACTGCCTATGATGATGACCTTGTAGGAGCACTAGGAGAGGCACTAAGGGAATGCACAAGGGTGATTAGTTTATCTTTGTATGTATTATGTAATAAGTGAATTTATAAATTTGGATTGGAATGTGCATATTCTGGTGGGTTTTATTTTTGTGTTGTCGGAAAGAGGATGATATGTTGGTTAGTGCAGCGTGGAAATGTTGGTGAATGGGGAGGTGCGGTTGATGTTACTGGTATTATTTGATCACGTAGAGCCCGGGAAGAAAGAGGCTGTCTGCATTGTAGGCTCTGTTGCACTCCCTACAATTTCTTGTGTTCCTGCTCCTCAGTTTCTCACCTGATAGGTGCTGGCAAGGGCTGTTCCGTCATAATGCCAAGGTTGTGCAGTGTGCAGCATTTTACCACAAAGCTTGATACCCACTCAGCTGAGTACTGCAGGGTTCCGCCAGAGTAATCCAGGCAGTGGAAGCGTTGCTTGAGGTCGCCGATTGTGTGCTCTATAATATTACTTGTGGCAGCATGGCTCTCATTGAAGGCCTGCTGTGCACGTGTGCATGGGTTCCTTATCGGAGTCAAGAGCCATTTCATGAGTGGATAACACTTTTCACCCAATTTCCAGCCTTTGACTTGCCGTGGTGAGTCAAATACAGGTGGCACAGAGGACTTGACTGCAACCAGGATAACAGGCATTCACCTGCAAGATGTACTGCCTGTGGTAACACAACAACTACACGTTGAGGGAGTGGAATCCCTTTCAGTTCATGAAAATGGCAGAGTTCACATGAGGCATACACAAGGCAATGTGCTTGCAGTCAGTGGCACCCTGCACCATGGGGAAGCCTGCAATCTGTGCAAACCCAAATGCTTGTACTGCCTGCTTGTCTCTGGCAAGAGGGACTGAGAGTAAACTGTCTCTCTGTATATAGAAAGCCTCAGTGCTGTCCGTTATACAGAAGTGCACTGCAAAATGCGAAATGTTGCTTATATCTCCAGCAGCAACCTGGAAGGCCCCAGACACAAAACCTAAGACCCAAGGTCACCTTGACAGCCACAGGCAATTTTGTCCTTGCCCTGCTTTGAGGTTGCAGTTGTAGCTGCAGCAGTTGGCAAATTTCAGTCACAAGCTCTTTCGTGAAGCAAAAACGTCTCATGCATTGGTTGTCGTTGAGGTAAGAGAATTGCTCCCTCGAGCTCCTCAGCAGATATGGTCTCCTGCTGACAGCTATGGTCCTGCTCTACGTGGCCTCTCTTCATTCTCCCAATCATGCTCAATTCCCAGAGGAAGGCCTACCAGGCCACCCATGTCTGGAAGCAACTTGTTTCAACACAAACTTTTAAATGAACAGAAATGTACTTCAACACCAGCCAGATGACTCTCTGTAGAGTAGTCAAACTTTAGTAGTCAAAGTTCCAAAAATGCGTACAAATGCACCAGCAACCAGAAGAAATAATCCAGCAACTAACCTGTAAGTAGTTCATGATCCTTTTCCTTAGCGCTGTGTCAGCTTTGTATTCAGCTGAGATTGAGACAGGGAGTCGGCTGGAAAGTGGAGTTTGAAAATTACAGTGCTGGTGTCAACTCAGCATTGAAGAAAGAAAGAAAAACTTACTTTTATATAGCGCCTTTCACGACCACCGGACGTCTCAAAGCGCTTTACCGCCAATGAAGTACTTTTGGAATGTAGTCACTGTTGCAATGTGGGAAACGCAGCAGACCAATGTGCACACAGCAAGCTCCCACAAACAGCAATATGATAATGACCAAATAATCTTTTTTTGTTATGTTGATTGAGGGATAAATATTGGCCAGGACACCATGGATAACTCCCCTGCTCGTCTTCAAAATAGTGCCATGGAATCTTTTACGTCCACCTGAGAGAGAAGACGGGGCCTCAGTTTAACGTCTCATCCAAAAGACGGTACCTCCGACAATGCAACACTCCCTCAGCACTGCACTGAAGTGTCAGCCTAGATTTATGTGCTCAATTCCCTGGAATGGGAGATGACCCTGTTATGTATGAATAAGGAGTCTGACTAGATACTGTGAGCTCAAAGTAAAGTGTGACCTTAGTCTTTTATTGCAGGTCTCCAGAGTGCCTCTCCAGCCTGTGAGATCTCCTTAAGTACCAGTGCTCCCAAGGGATTGTGGGATCCCTTGGGACTCCAGGGGATGAGCCCTCTAGTGGCTACACAAGATATGTACAAGTTTACACATATATAACAACACTCCCCCCCGCCACCCCGCCCCAAAAGTCAATAGAGTAACTATTTACAAGGTGAGTCGATCTGTGGCCTTTCTTTCCCTGGTTGATCGTCTCGGTGAAAATGTTGGTTTTGGTGAATCGTTTGTTAGGCCCTCGCTGGGCTGCTGTGCAGCTGGCCTTGCTGGGCTGCCTGGTGTGGTGAATCCTGCTGGACTGCTGCGGGTGATGGGTTTTGCTTCGTGGTCAACCGCGGTGTCGGTTGCCACTGGTGTGTATGTTGGGGGGTCATAGAAAGTAGGGTCCAATGTGGGTTGCTCTGGATAGTTCGTAAATCTGAGTTTGGTTTGGTCCAAGTGTTCCCGGTGGGTAAGTCCATTTGAAAGTTTGACCCGAAACACCCTACTCCCCTTTTTGGCCACAACAGTGCCGGGAAGCCACTTGGGACCTTGTCCATAGTTCAACACAAATACAGGATCATTGATTTCAATTTCACGTGACACATTTGCGCTATCATGCTATGTACTTTGTTGAAGCCACCTACTTTCTCCCTGTTCATGTAGATCAGGGTGGACTAACAAGAGCCTTGTCTTAAGTGTCCTTTTCATGAGCAGTTCAGCGGGTGGAATCCCAGTGAGCGAGCGGGGTGTCGTGCTGTAGCTAAGCAGGACTCAGGATAGGCAAGTCTGCAGTGAGCCTTCAGTTACCCTCTTCAAGCTCTGCTTGATGGTTTGCACTGCTCTCTCTGCCTGACTATTGGATGCTGGTTTGAACATGTTGATCCCATTACGGGTCATGAACTCTTTGAACTTGGCACTGGTGAAACATGGCCCGTTGTCGCTCACAAAGACATCAGGCAGGCCTTGCGTGGCAAACATCGCCCGCAGGCGTTCAGTGGTGGCAGCGGATGTGCTTGCTGACATTATCTCACATTCAATCCATTTGGAGTACGCATCTACAACCACTAGGAATATTTTACCCAAAAACCGTCCTGCATAGTCGACGTGGACCCTGGACCACAGTTTGAAGTGCCAAGACCATAAACTTAGTGGCGCCTCCCTGGGTGCATTGCTTAACTGCGAGCATATGGTACATTTGTGCACCCAGGGCTCTAAGTCCGCATCGATACCGGGCCATCACACGTGGGATCTGGCTATCGCTTTTATCATTACAATGCCTGGGTGAGTACTGTGGAGATCACTGATGAAAGTATCCCTGCTCTTCTTGGGGACCACTACCCGATTACCTCACAGAAGGCAGTCTGCCTGTATAGACATTTCATCTTTGCGCCGCTGGTACAGCTTTATCTCTTCCTGCATTTCCACTGGGACACTGGACCAGCTCCTATGAAGCACACAGTTTTTTACTGGGGACAGTAAGGGGTCCCGGCTTCTAATCTGTCGGACTGTGACGGGTGATTGCTCACTCTCAAATGCTTCCATAACCATGACTACATCTGTGGGCTGTGCCATTTCCACCCCGTGGTGGGCAATGGTAGCCTACTGAGAGCATCGGCTCAGTTTTCTGTGCCTGGCCTGTGGCGGAGGGTGTGGTTGTATGCGGACAAGGTGAGCGCCCATCTCTGGATGCGGGCCGATGCATTCGTATTTATCCCCTTACTTTCGGAAAAAAGGGATATCAGTGGCTTATGGTCAGTTTACAATTCAAATTTGAGCCCAAACAGATATTGATGCATTTTCTTTACCCCATAAACACATGCCATCACTTCTTTTTCGATCATGCTGTAGGCTCTCTCAGCCTTAGACAGACTTCTGGATGCATAAGCAACCGATTGAAATATCCCAGATTCATTAGCTTGTTGCAAAACACACCCGACGCCGTACGACGATGCATCACATGCTAATACCAAACGCTTACATGGATCATACAACACAAGCAAGTTGTTAGAGCATAACAGTTTTCTAATCTTTACAAAAGCATTTTCTTGGCTTTTGCTCCATACCCATTCGACTCCTTTACGCAGTAAGGCATGCACTGTTTCTAACAGTGTGCTGAGACCCGGTAAGAAGTTACCAAAGTAGTTCAGGAGTCCTACAAACGACCGCAGCTCCGTCATGTTCTGTGGCCTCGGTGCGTTCTCGATTTGCCTCCGTCTTCGAATCGGCCTGATACCGTCCGCTGCGATTTTTCTCCCCAGGAACTCCACTTCAGGTGCCAGGAAAACGCACTTCGAGCGTTTAAAACTGAGCCTCACGTGGTTCAGTCGACTAAGAACCTCCTCCAGGTTCTGCAGATGCTCTACTGTGTCCCGACCTGTAACCAAGATGTCGTCCTGGAAGACCACCGTGTGCGGTACCGACTTCAGTGAGCTTTCCATGTTTCTCTGGAATATCGCTACGGCTGATCGAATTCCAAATGGGCATCTGTTGTAGACGAAAAGACCTATGTGGGTGTTGATGCAGGTCCTGCGTCATGTAGCCCAAGGTCAAGTTCAGCTTCGTGAACGTCTTTCCTCCCGCCAGCATAGCAAAAAGGTCGTCAGCCTTTGGTAGTGGGTATTGATCCTGCAGGGAGAAACAATTGATAGTTACTGACGGTGCCGTCTCCCTTGAGGACTGGAAAAATCGGACTGGCCCACTCGTTGAATTCGATCGGCGAAATGATGCCCTCTCATTGCAGCCGATCTAGCTCGATCTCTACCCTTTCTCTTATCATGTACGGTACTGCTCTCGCCTTGTGATGGATGGGTCGCGCCCCTGGAATTAGGTGGCTCTGTACTTTTGCTCCTTGGAACTTCCCAATGCCTGGTTCGAACAGCGAAGGGAATTTGTTTAAGACCTGGGCACATGAATTGTCGTCAGCAGACGAGAGCACTCGGACGTCGTCCCAGTTCCAGCGTATCTTGCCCAGCCAGCTCCTGCTGAGCAGCATGGGACCATCACCGGGTACAACCCAGAGTGGTAGCTTGTGCACTGTTCCACTGTAGGAGACCTTTACAGTAGCACTGCTGAGTACGGGAATCAGTTCCTTTGTGTAAGTTCTCAGTTTCGTGCAAATGGGAGTCAAGACTGGCCTTGAGGCCTTGCTGCACCACAATTTATCGAAAGTCTTTTTGCTCATAATGGACTGGCTCACGCCCATGTCCAGCTCCATGGACACCAGGAGTCAATTTAATTCAGCCTTCAGCATTATCGGGGGACACTTTGTGAAAATGTGTCTCCTCGGTCTGAGGCTGTAGTTCGTCGTGATCCACCATGGATCCGTCCTCCTCTGCAACATGGTGATTTGCAGGATTAACAGGCTTTGCAGCTCGCCTGCACATATGTTGGAGATGTCCCATTGTTCCACAGCCCTTGCAAACGTAGCCTTTGAAGCGGCATGAATGGAAACGAGGATCACCCTCTCAGCGTCAACAAGGTGTTAATGGCCTTGCATTCATCACCCTTGATGGTGGACACTGAGACATCTGCGGACTTGCAGCTGCAGGCACGTGGGGCCTGCCCTGTACATTGCGATTTGAAAACAATATCACTTTGTTCACAGTACTTGTGGCAGCACTCGTGTGCTGAGAGATTTGCTTTGTATTGTCACTGGTGGCAATGAACGCCGGGGCTATCGCTATGGCTTTACTCAAGGTTGGGGTCTCTGCAGTCAAAAGTTTGCGAAGTATCACTTCATGGCCAATGCAAGTACAAAAAAACTCTGAGCATGTGCTCCAAATGTCCTTCAAATTCGCAATGTGCTGCAAGGCATCTTAGCTCAGCGATATAACTCACCACTTCCTGGCCTTTAGACCTTTTGAAGATGTAGAACCGGTACCTCGCCATCAGAACGCTTTCCTTCAGGTTCAGATGCTCCCGGATCAGTGTGCACAAATCATCATACGATTTCTCTGTGGGTTTCGCTGGAGCAAGCAGATTTTTCATGAGGCCATACGTTGGTGCCCCGCAGACAGTGAGGAGAATCGGCCTTCGTTTGGCAGCGTTCGTTTCTCCTTCCAGCTCGTTGGCCACGAAGTATTGGTCGAGTCGCTCCACGAAGGTTTCCCAATAATCTCCCTACGAAAATTTCTCCACGATGCTCACTGTTCTCTGCATCATTGGGTTTGTCATCTGTATCTCGTCGTCAGTTGTTATGTATGAATAAGGAGTCTGACTAGATACTGTGAACTCAAAATAAAGTGTGATCTTAGTCTTTTATTGCAGGTCTCCAGAGTGCCTCTCCAGCCTGTGGGGCCTCCTTCAGTACCCAAGGGATGAGCCCTCTGGTGGCTACATAAGGTATATACACATTTACAGATATATAACAGAACCCACAATCGTCTGACTCAGAGGTGAATGTGCTGCCCACTGAGCCATAGCTGACACTGATTGCACATTGATTGGCATCATAATCTGCCTGCTCTGCATGTTTCCAATGGCCATCAGATGCGCGCACTCAAACCCCTGTCAGAAGTGCGCGCGCGCATCTCAGAGCCCAGTTTGCAGCATTAGATTGCAGCATAGCACCAAAAGAACGGGTGCTACACCACCTTATTTAGCCCTCATGCCAGCTGGGAAAGAACATGGATTGGTGATATGGTCCCAGGACTCTATTTGTCTAAGTCTTTATTGAAAATTTATATTTAAACCATTGTCCCTTGCCCTACTCACACAATTTAATTTAAAGTAATATTCCAAATTAAACTTTTGCACCATTTACTATCTAATATACATCTACTGACTAATATGCATTGAGTTTATGAGCGCAGGTCAATTACGTAAATTAGATACAATAGCCCCCCAAAACTGAGCACTGGGGCATTCCACTTAGTACACCCCCACCTCAATTGGACTCCTCTAACCAATGTCTAGACCAATGTCTAAACCAATGTTCTTTTCTAGCTTCAGCCAATTTCTTATCTATTGCTAAGTTTTCACAGTGGCCTTTCACATGGAACTTTCTCAAATACTTTTTGGGAGTCTATTTATTCAATGGCCGTTGGCAATCAGAATAGATTGGGGCTTGGTAGGGTAAGGGTGGTCAGAGCCCGGTTTTCGGGAGGGAGGGAAAGATCAGGGCTTGGTGGGGGGTTGGAGCCGAGCAATTGGGAGGGATGGAAGCTCAGGATCGCGAGTTGAAGGAGGTTGGCATATCGTTGGGTAGAAGGCTTGGGATAGTGGGTTGAGGTTAGTCAGCAGACCCCGGGGAGGGAGGCTCGGGATTGCAGGTTGGAGAGGGAGGGTCAGCCAATCACAGCAGCGAGGAGAAGCCATGATCGCCAAGTTTACTTGAGGGCCGGGGGGAGCACTCCTGCTCCTCCTGGCCCACAAGCAGTGCTCAAAAACGCACTTATCTTCTGCAGCCAGCTGCTCTTGTCTTCATTTAGCTGCCGGGTTTCCTGAATCCTGGGACACCCAGCTGGCAACCGTTAAATTTAAATCAGGCTCCCAACTGCACTGTGAGAGATTAGTTTAAATATCATGATGAAGTGTCCTGCCTCTCCAAGTTGGGACACGGGCACGACACGCAACTAGCCTCCATAAAGGTGGTGGCAGAAGGGTACATGGCGGGTTGGGGTCGTGTTTTGTGATTTGAAATTTTAGCTCTTCCCCGATCTTCTCCCGCACCTCATGGGGGGGCCTTATTGATCTCAACATCATAGGCCACTTGGGTTGTTACTTCCTAAAAGAAATCAGGGAGTCAATCAGGATCTTCCACTTTTAAAGTCATGTTGCTTTAAAGTTTATTAGGTTGTTGTTCTACAGATAATCTTCACGTTTACATTTGATAATCAATTCCATTATTTTACACAGTATTGAAGTAAGGCGTACAGATTTATTGCTGCCTATATCTACTTTGCCACTCTTTTTGAATATGGGCAAAATAAGTCTGTTTCTAATCTGCTGGCATCTCTGCAGTGACCATTGATTTCCTCATAATGATTGTCAATGTCTCTCAAATTTCTTTCTTAATCACTCTAAATGATCCGGAATACATATATCATCATATTTGTTTAAAACGTTTCACCACAGTAACATTGCCTTCCTCCAGCCCTATCTTACCCCACACTGCCAAAAACCTGATCCATGCCTTTATTACCTCCAGACTTGATTACTCCAAAGCTCTCCTGCTAGACTTCCAGGTACTAATCTTCACAAATTGCAACAAACATTTTATCCCGCACTAAATCCCACTCTCCTATCAGCCCCATCCTTGCTAACTTTTATTGACTCCCTATCCCCCAACACATCAATTTCAAAATTGTTGTCCTAATAATCTGTCCAGGGCCTTGCCCCTTCATATGTCTGCAATCTCATTCAACACTATGATCCTGTATGTGCTATCTGCTCTGTCAGCACTAGCTTCCCTTGCAAGTCACCCCATCTCTCTTCCCATTCCGCCTTGCCCACTAAGTCTTCATCCATCTTGGCCCCACACTCTGAAGTGCTCTCCCTAATCATCATCATCATAGGCAATCTCTCAGGGTCGAGATTACTTGCTTCCACACTAAAAATGAGTACTCAGGTGACTGATGAACTCATTTTAAACGGTGGAAAATGCCTGTGCGTGAATTCTTTTAACGTGGGGTGGCCGTTGCACACCAGCCATCACACTGGCTTGACAGAGCAAGGTCTTGATCCAGTGGCAAGGGGATCCAAGATGACTGGAGGTCAGGCTCTGCCGCATGTGCCAATACATACACACAAACTCAAACCTACTCCTACTGTCCTCCTTCCTCCTTCCCACAGGACCTCTCTCTACATGGAATTCATAGTACACAATGTGAGCCTCACAACCTCATGATTGGCTCATGCAGGGCTTTCCCTTGCTCTTGACCCCGCTGTTGGTCCACGCTGCTCCACCTCTTGGCTCCGAACCTCTCCGCTCCTCCATGCCTCGTCCGTCCTCTCTCCGCTTCAGACCTCTGGACTTCGCCTGTCCCGACCTCTGGACCTCGCCCGTCCCGACCTCCGGACCTCACCAGTCCCAACCTCCGCTCCTTGCCGCTTCTGACCTCCATTCCTCATCACTTCCAAACTCCGCTCTTCGCCGCATCCGACCTCCGCTCTTCCCCATGCCGACCTCCACTCCTCACCACTTCCGACCTCCCCTCCACGCTGCTTCCGACCTCTGCTTCTCCTGCTCCAACTCCTGGGTCCCGACCCCTCCACTGGGCTCCACCACGCTCCGATATGCCACCAATCAACTACCTGGATTCTGATGACATCGAATTTTGTCACCCACTTTGGTTTTGTCACCCTCTTGAGGCCATTGTTGATTCTGCTACTGTGGTGGCTAGCTTTTTTTGATTTACCCACAGGTCCGACTTTACTCAGGAGAGCAGTTACAACGTGAGCCTGGACCTGTGGGTAGAATCAAAAAAAGTCAGACTTCGTGAGACACTCAGTAGAGCTCTCCCTAAACACTCTCGTTCAAAACCTATCCTTTGGATCATTCATCACCACTTATCTTTCTCCTCCCAATGTTTATTTTGTGCTTCGTGTAGTATTTTGGATACTTTATTATATTGCAAGTCCAAGTTGTTGTTATGAACTTAATAGCAGATTGTTTATAAGTGCACAGTGTTCATTTAAAGTAGCAAACATTTTTTTGTTTCCATGTGAAAGCAGTGAAATGCAGCAACACCATCACTTATCCATAACATCACACAAACAAAATGTTTATGCCTTTTTTCTCCTTTAGAGAACAAAATATTGGCCCGGATTTTGCGATCAGCAGCAAAGGAATAACGCTCACCAGTCATCATGCTGACAGCTGTCCACAGAGTTTTTGCAGACTTTTGAGCGTAGATTTTCTGTCATCGGGCATCTGATCCAGCGCAACACCCTTTACAGGGGATCTGTGGCATCTGTGAGCAGGTCAAGTAACAGCGAGGCTCTTCAACCAATCAGATTGAAGAATCATCAGTGAGACAGAGACTAAACCAGGAAGTATAAATCCATGCCCATCTTTCCCGCAATTTCATGTTTGACGGCCTCCAATCAAGTTTCCATCCTTGCACAGTACTGAAATGGCTTTTTATCAAAGTCACAAATGACATCATATGTACCTATGACCATAGTAAACTATCCCTCATCCTTCTTGATTTGTCTACAGCCTTTGACATGACTGACAACACCATCCTCCTCCCACGCCTCTCCTCTGTTGTCTAGTTGGGTGGGACTGCCCTCGTCTGGTTCCATTCATGATGCCAGAGCATCTCCGGCGATGACTTCTCTTCCTATCCCCGTAGCATTATTTCTGGAGTTTCCTAAGGATCTAACTTTGGTCCCCTCCTATTGCTCATCTAACATGCTGTCCCTCGGTGACATCATCTAAAAATACAATGTCAGGATCGACATGTACTCTGATAACAACAACAACTTTTATTTATATAGCACATTTAATGTAGTAAAACATTCCAATGCGTTTCACAGGAGTGTTATAAGACAAAACAAATAAATTTGACACTGAGCCACATAAGAAGAAATTACAACAGATGACCAAAAGCTTGGTCAAAGAGGTAGATTTTAAGGAGCGTCTTAAAGGAGTAAAGAGAGACAGAGAGGCTTATGGAGGGAGTTCAAGACCTTAGGGCCCAGGCAGCTGAAGGCACGACTAACGATAGTTGAGCAGTTATAATCAGGGATGCTTAAGAGGGCAGAATTTGAGGAATGCCGACATCTCGTGGGGTTGTGAGATTACAGAGATAGGGAGGGGCAAGGCCATGGAGGGATTTGTAAACAAGGATGATAATTTTGAACTCCAGGCGTTGCTTAGCAGGGAGCCAATGTAGGTCAGCGAGCGCAGGGGTGATGAGTGAGCGGGACTTGGTGAGAATTAGGACACGGGCTGCTGAGATTTGGATGATCTCAAGTTTACATAGGGTAGAATGTGGGAGGCCAGCCAGGAGTGCGTTGGAGTAGTCAAGTTTAGAGGTAACAAAGGCATGGATGAGGGTTTCAGTACCAGATGAGCTGAGGCAGGGGCAGAGGAGGGCAATATTATGGAGGTGGAAATAGGCGGCATTAGTTATGCCGCGGATAAGTGGCATGGATATGACGACACCCAGCTCTACCGACTCTCTCGACCCCTCCACTCTCTTTGATTTGTCACATTGCTTGTCTGACATCCAGTACCGCACAGAAAATTTTCCAACTAAATATTGGGAAGACCGAAGCTATTGTCTTTGGTCCCCGCCACTAATTCCGTTCTCCTATCACCGATTCCATCCCTCTCCCTGGCAACTGTCTGAGGCTGAACCAGATCATTCACAACCATGGTGTCGTATTTGACACTGAAATGAGCTTCCGACCACAAATACATTCCATTACCAAGATTGCCTACTTCCACCTCCATACCATTGCCCAACTCGGCCTCTTCCATAGCTCATCTACTGCTGAAACTCTCACCCATGCCTTTGTTACCTCTAGGTACCCGGTGGCCATCAGGAGTGTATGCCGAAAATTTTCAGGGCCAGTTTATCTATTGCACGAAAAAGAGTTTATTTCTACAAAGGTTTTACACAGCACGACTGAGTCATTGTAACATAAACATGTTGCTTCACCGAGAAATACATTGTGATTGTGCTTTTTTGTCTACACTAGAACCAACGCAGCACAAGAGAAATCTCTGCCAACGGCACACTTTTTCGAAAATTGACACGTTTGATTTTGCCGTGTGGATGGGCGAAAGTCAGCTCCAAACGCTACCGCCACCTTTTGTTTTAGTTTGGCTGCCGAGTTTCCTGTTGGCACAGGGATATTTCGGAAGTTGGTGAAAGGTAGCGACTTCCTCCCGGTGTAATGTTGAGGTGGGAGTGAGGAGGGCGAGGGCGGGGGCGGGAGTGAGAAGGTAGGAGTGAGGAGGGCGAGGAGCAGTGAGTGCGGGCGGGGGCAGGAGTGAGGAGCAGTGAGTGCGGGCGGGAGGTGGGAGTGTTGAGGTGTGAGAGCGGGAGGTGGGAGTGTTGAGGTGGGTGGGAGGCGGGCGATTGCCGCTGACGGAGGGCTGGGAACGGCCGCTCTGCTGCTGCTGGCGGCGAGTTGTGTTGGACACAATCCCGCTGGCTCGGTGCTGCTCTGATTGGGCTGTGTTGTGACTGCTGTCTACGCTAATATATTCCGTATGATGATGGCGGAAGCCTGGTTTGAGGAGGAAGAGGAGGAGGTGCGAGGGGCGATCGACAGGGACCCCGGCTCCAGACACAGCTCGCTGGCGGGCAGGCGGCCGGGCGCCTCGGCAGCAGGTAAAAAGAGGGCGGGGGTCGATCGTTTCGGGGTCTCGGGTCTCGCACTCTTTAAATCAATGTGGAAGAATAGTTTCACCAGATGTAATCCGGACAGCTGTTGCGTAAATGACGGAGTTTTTTTTTGATGGCTGGTTAAAAGTCCTGTCACTTTTCTTCGAGTGACAATTCCATTGAGGTATCGGGTTAGATTAATGAGAACAGCATTGATTTTTAACTGTCAGAAAACGGACTGGCGTGTTTGTTTTAATACGTGGCACATCAAATCCCTGATCCCTGTAAATTTAGGGCTGTTAGTCCAACAGTTCTTATTTCTGCATGCAGTTTTCCCTGGCGGCTGACTCGCGGGGAAGCTCGGGGCACTGGGAGGTGGCAGTCAGGGACTCCGAGTGTTGGGCAGGGATTACAAGGTAGTAAAAGCAACCCCGAGTCACCGGGCAACTGCACGAAGATCAAACGCGACACTTCAGCAGTTTGTAACTCTCCTTTTGAACCCAGAGTTCAGATTCCCCTCTACACACTCCATGGCAGTTGTGCGTGTCTGCTGGTTTTATGTTCATTCTTTTATGTTTCAGTGTATTGGGTGAGTAGCATTGGGTATTTTTTGTTCAGTTTTAGGCAGTTTAGTGCCCACAGTAAGTTTTCTGCCATTGGTTACGTGATAATAATGGGAGTCGAATTAGCAATTGTGAGAAATTCATTTCAGGTTCATTCAGTGGAGATCTACTGTTAACTCCAGTGAAATAGTACAGTCAGTGTATGTATCTCTCCACTCTCACATTTACCCCATCTTTCCTAAAGATACCCATTACACATTAAAGGGCTGAGTGTAATGTAGCCAAGTTTGCTGATGATACAAAGATGGGTGGGAAAGCAAATTGTGAGGAGGACACAAAAAATCTGCAAAGGGATATAGACAGGCTAAGTGAGTGGGCAAACATTTGGCAGATGGAGTATAATGTGGGAAAATGTGAGATTATCCACTTTGGCAGAATAGTGAAGCAAATTATAATTTAAATGGAGAAAATTGCAAAGTGCTGCAGTACAGAGGGACCTGGGGGTCCTTGTGCATGAAACACAAAAAGTTAGTATGCAGGTACAGCAAGTAATCAGGAAGACAAATGGAATGTTGGCCTTTATTTCAAGGGGGATAGAGTATAAAAGCAGAGATGTCCTGCTACACTATACGGGGTATTGGTGAGGCCACGCCTGGAGTACTGCATACAATTTTGGTCTCTGTACTTGCATTGGAGGTTGTTCAGAGAAGGTTCACTAGGTTGATTCCAGAGATGAGAGGGTTGACTTATGAGGATAGATTGAGTAGGTTGTGCTTATACACATTGGCGTTCAGAAGAATGAGAGGTGATCTTATTGAAACTTATAAGATAATGAGGGGGCTCGACAAGGTGGATGCAGAGAGGATATTTCCATTCATAGGGGCAACTAAAACTAGGGGACATAGTCTTAGAATAAGGGGCCACCCTTATTCCGTTTAAAACGGAAATGAGAAATTTCTTCTGAGGGTTGTAAGTTGATGGAATTCTCTGCCTCAAAAAACTGTGGAGGCTAGGTCATTGAATATATTTAAGGTGGAGAAAGACAGATTTTTGAGTGTTAAGGGAGTAAAGGTTTATGGGGAGCGGGCAGGGAAGTGGAGCTGAGCCTATGATCAGATCAGCCATGATTTTATTGAATGGAGAAGCAGGCTCGAGGGGCCGATTGGCCTACTCCATTCTCCTATTTCTTATGTTATTTACTTCCCTTGGCTAAATTGCTATTCTTAATGTGAAAGTCAGGACAGTGAATGAAAGCAGGTTATTTTACAGGGGGTAGGACATAGTTGAGCATAATCTTGTCCATACATGTACAGTTTTCACTAGGAATTGGTACATAGCTGCCAGCCAACTCAGCACACTTTGAGACCTTGCTGACCTGTGTGTCGGCATTCCAATTCACCTTTATTTCTGAATCCACCAATTTGTCAGAAACTTAGATTTACCTCATTACTTAGTTTACTAATTATATTTGATATTGAATAGAAAACATTAAGAGCTCCTTCGAGGGTCCAAAAGCAACTCCTGAACCCCACCAAATTTGGCTACACCTCACTTGATTTTACCTCACAAAACCTTCCCAGGATTGGAAGTTCAGTACTGTACTACACTGGGAAGTGCATTTACTCATTGACTAATGGAGAAAACTATGACCAGTATACACATAATATAATGCATGTTGAATTTAAATGGGTGGTTTATACCTCTACTGACCTTCACCATGAACAATCTTTTTGTAACTTAATGTTTGGTAATTTTCTCCATCCCAACTCTCCTGATTGTTACTGAAATATGATTCATTGGTCACCTGCATCCCTCTGGTCCCTCTCCCAAGACCACTCTTCAAGTGTGAACCAGTCTGTGTCTACATGTATTTGGTCATAGAGGGCAAAACATCAGAACTCCATCTTCTCAACCAGTATCCACATAGGTACACCTTTCTGATTCTATCCAAAGACCAGATATGGAACGGGAACCTTGGCTGATTTCTTTCCCTTCCTTAATGCAGGAGCACTGGCCAAATGTAGCACTTCAACTGCTGCCCCACCTGAGGTCAGACAGCTTTGCACAGACAGGAAACCAAACTCAAGAGTTCCTGGTCTGTATAGCTCAATACTTTTGCTTTACCTCCAGTTCATCAGGGGAGCTCCTCAAAAAAAACTATCACTATCCTTGGATTTAGGATTACATTTGTGTGTCTTAACACAAAAAGAGAAAAATAAAATCAATATTGCCAGAATTTTATAAACATTTCTCTACTCCAGCTCTTCTAGTTTTAGCATCCAACTAAAATCAATATGTTCGTACCAGATGATGCCATAGCTAGTCTTGCTCCATAATAATCTCACTTATGTCTCTTTAACATCAAAAATGGGTGAAAAATAAGTTGAAAGATGCTACTTTTAAAAAGATCCTGCTTAGTGTGCTGGATTAACAGAATAAACTGGAAGGAAGAGCAGATGACACAAAATCCATCACTTGTGATTATCATAATGTAATTAAACCTGTAGACCCCATGAGTTATATGGCTGCTAACACTTAGGGTTTTTTTTTGCACCATTCAATTTTCCTGATTTTTCTTTTGTTCTAACTCATGCTGGAATACAGCAATGGCCCACAGTCATCATCCTGAGCAAATGTCAACATGCTCGATACTCATGGAGAGCATCAAGGCTGACCTCAATTCTATCCTCACCCAAGTCCATGTTGTCATTTTCCTGGATAGCACGAGCAGAAAGAGGCCAGTTGTAAAACTCAGATTGGCAGAGACTAGGAATCAAACGTAGGATTTTTCTGGTCTTTTTGACTCAGTCATCATCATCATAGGCAGTTCCTCGAAATCGAGGAAGACTTGCATCCACTCCAAAAGTGAGTTCTCAGGTGACTGAACAGCTCAATCCGGGAAGGACAGACAGACAGTCGTTGGAGGAAAGGATGGGTGGGGAGTCTGGTTTGCCGCATGCTCCTTCCGCTGCCTGCGCTTGTTTTCTGCATGCTCTCGGCGACAAGACTCGAGGTGCTCAGCACCGTACCGAATGCTCTTCGTCCAGGGCAGTCTTTGGCCAGGGACTCCCAGGTGTCGGTGGGGATGTTGAATTTTTATCAAGGAAGCTTTGAGGGTGTCCTTGAAACATTTCCTCTGCCCACCTGGGGCTCGCTTGCCATGTAGGAGTTCCGAGTCGAGCTTTGGGAGTCTTGTGTCTGGCATGTGGACAATGTGGTCCGCCCAACGGAGCTGGTTGAGTGTGGCCAATGCTTTGATGCTGGGGGTGTTGGCCTGATTGAGAACATTGACGTTGGTGCATCTGTCCTCCCAGGGGATTTGCGGAGGCATCGTTGGTGGTATTTCTCCAGCGATTTGAGGTGTCTACTGTATATGGTCCACATCTCTGAGCCATACAGGAGCCATTCAGTGCCACACTGCACAATACTTTTACCTACTGAGTTAAAAGGAAGCTTGTGTCTGAGAGATTATTTTGTGTAAATCACTGACCTCTGATGCATACCCTGATACATTTATTTTGTATCAAGAATAAATTATATCTGAATAAATCTTGAGGGCGAAGCTCAAGCAGTTTATATTGTTATTCGCACTCAATTTAGTTCTAAGACAGATCTCAGTTTTGTATTACCGCTCTGAAGGTTTTCCATTGCAGTCTGTTTTCCATAACTGCCACCATTATGGATGACAAGTTTTTCTGTGTACCACATGACAGAAAAGTGAAATATTTAACATTAGTATGGAGGCATGTAACACAAAGTGAGGGTTTTATTTTGAAATAATATATACTGCTTTACAGATATAATACTTCTGTATATTATATAATGTGGAATATATATTTCAGTTGTTTACTCTCAAGATGAAACATGGGTTATATCTGCCACATGATGCCATGTGCTTAAAGTCCTGCATCACTGTCATCTTTAATACCCTTTGTTTGACCAGTATCATTATTGCCTTTGCTTTACTTAGCAGCTAACAGCCAAAAAGTTTATCAGCCCATGACTCACGGGGAATGTTAACGCCCTTCCTCTGCGACTTTTCAAATTCCCCTCTTGAACCAGCTGTTCGTTGCTCTCTCTTGGTAGCTTGTACCTTTTGCAATGTGGACATTATACAGAGTATTACCTCCATTGACTACTACTTCTCTGCCTACACCAGCCTCTCTGAAATGCCCAAGGTCTCCATCCTCCATCTCCATCTTTTACTACTCTCTTGCTGATAACGTAAGCTGATGGGCATCTTTCTTCAACAGCAGCAACTTGCATTTGTATAGCATTTAGAACATTGTGCAGCACCTCAGGACATTTACCAAGGAGCAATGGATGTTGAGAAAAACTAGTTAGGGGAGATGATCAAAAGCATTGTGAAAGAGACAGATTTTGAGGCTTTTGAAGGCAGGAGGAGTTAGCAAGGCAGAGCAGTTTACATCACATAGGATTACATAGGATATACGATACAGAAACAGGCCATTCGAGTTTAAGGAGGAAGTTCCAGAGAAGGACAAAGATGGCTGCGGTGGGAGTAAGGGGAGAGATGCACAATAGGGCCAGAATGTTCCCAATGTTGGGGAAGTCCAGAACCAGGGGACACAGTCTAAGGATAAGGGGGAAGCCATTTAGGACCGAGATGAGGAGGAATTTCTTCACCCAGAGAGTGGTGAACCTGTGGAATTCTCTACCACAGAAAGTTGTTGAGGCCAATTCACTAAATATATTCAAAAAGGAGTTAGATGAAGTCCTTACTACTAGGGGAATCAAGGGGTATGGTGAGAAAGCAGGAATGGGGTACTGAAGTTGCATGTTCAGCCATGAACTCATTGAATGGCGGTGCAGGCTAGAAGGGCCGAATGGCCTACTCCTGCACCTATTTTCTATGTTTCTATGTTTCTAATTGGAAGACTGATGGACAAGGGCTGGAACATATAGCTGGAAGTGGTCACAAAACATCTTTGTGATGCCTAGGGCACCACACCTTAGGAAGGATATATTGACCTTGGAGGGAGTGCAGTGCAGTTTACCAGAATGATACTGGGACTCCAAGGGTTAAATTATGAGGAGAGATTACTAGGGTAAACTAGGGTCCTATACCCTGAAACTTAAAAAGTTAAGGGGTGATTTGATTAAAGTTTTCAAGATTTTAATGGGAACAGATAGGATACATAGAGAGCAACAATTTCTGCTGGTTAGGGAGTCTAGGAATAGGAGGCATAGTCTAAAAATTAGAGCCAGACCTTCCAGGAGTGAAATTAGGAAACACTTCTACACATGGGTGGTCGAAGTTTGGAACTCTCGTCTGCAAATGGCAATTGATGCGAGATCAATTAATTTTAAATTTGATATTGATAGATTTTTGTTAACCAAAGGTATTAAAAGATCTAGGGCAAAGGCAGGTATATGGAATTAGGTTGCAGATCAGCCATGATCTCCTTGAATGGTGGAACAGGCTCGAGGGGCTAAATGGCCTACTCCCATTCCTATGTACCATGGATGGATTTGCAAACAAGATCAAGGATTTTGTATTCAGTGCTATGGAAGCACCTACAAAGGGCAGTTCGTCAACTATACAGCGGATGAGATCCATCATGACTGGGTTACACAGAGGAAAGCAGTTGCTGTCGAAGTTCTATACCAACAGCTGGTGTAACTACTGTTTATTGGGGTATGGTGTGTGCCTATACTGTGGTCAGGAGGATGGTGGCAATACTTGCACAAATTATGGTGAATTGTGTGCTACCATTCTGCTTGAAAGCCTCCTGATACCGTCTGTCCACCTTGGTCTAATGGCTAACTAATGACGATCCTCCTTGGGGGAGTGGAAGTAAGCAGAGTCCATGAGGGCCTATGCCTTCATGCATCTTTTCCTCTGTTCCTGTAGCACAGAGCCACTCCTTGTCCCCGGTCACTATTGGTAGTTGCTTGTTAATTTGCTGCACTTTTGTTTTTTAAAAACTTTCTCAAAATCCTTGACTTCAACTGTCCCTTTAGCCCCAACATATTGTAGCCCTCCCTGTCTTCCCTTTTCCCACCTGGTCAGCTTCCCCGGTTTTCCATTCCTCAATTTAAAGTGTTTTGCAACATTTTCTGCAGATGTGGAGTGCTGTAGAAATGCAAGTTATGGTTGTTGATGTTTTCCTTCCCTTGCTCCCTCTGTAAGAACATTGGAATCTCTCACCAAATACAGTTGCAACGTAAACCTCTTGTGTTCGACCAAGTCCAGACATAAGCAATGTCTTTAAGCTGTAGACATGCAGAAAAATAAATGCAATTACCCCGCTCTTCCTCTGCTAAAGATGTAACCTTCATCGAGCCCTTCGATCGTGACTCTCTACATATTGCGAAGGAAAGCTCAAGATCTTTATAGACCTCTAGTCAGGCACACTATCCTAGATGAATCATTTTGTCCTGATAACAGTTATTCTGAACAAGACCTCCAGAAATGAGGTAGTGCCTACAAATCACCAGGTGTCAATTTGCTTACTATCTAGGCATATAACTAATCATCTTGGCTCTATAGTCCCACTTCCTATCGCTATCTTGGGCCCATTGTATTGCCAAAAAAATGTCCGAATCTCACATCCTGCACTTTCAGCCGAAGCTAAACAGCACAGTCAGCTAAATTGTAGCCTGACACATTATACCCTAAAGCATCTTGGGACTTAACAACTTTAAACATTTCATTATTTCTAGCTACAGTACAAATCCACAAGTAAAGATGAAAGCAAAAACCGTAATTATACAAGAGTAAACCAAATCCTACGATACGACTAGGGGAACTTCCACCTCGTCTATGGAACTGTCGAGCATTGCGTTCCCGTGACAATTTGGTTAAAACTGGAAGTTGCTGTGGGGCCATTATAGGTATAGCACTCGGTGGTAGAATTTATTGGAGCCTAGAGCACATTACTGCACTCATGGCATTTAAAAAAAATTAGATGTTATAATGTCAAAAAAAAAAGCAAATGTCTATCTTTGAGTTTTTAAAGAGAGTAATACAATCTATTGATGTTTTCAAGTTGATCCAGCTTTGCTGTTGTCGCCAATGTGACATGACTTAATTGAACTACATTATAGCTTACCTGTGTTTGCCTATTATTTATGTCATTCTATTGATCTCATTAACCATAATGTTTTAGTGAATTTATCCATTTAGTAGCTGAGCCATTTCGGCTGGAAGATCCCAGGTTTGATCCCTGGTCTGTGCTGAGTTCACTGATCCAGGCAGGAGTAGTAGTGCCTCAATTTATTTAAATGCCCACAGGATAGGCTGAGGGGGGCGGAATCAATCAGAGTCACCATTTGTATCACTATCTACTGACTTCTGCTGGAAATGTGAGTGTTGATGCCAGGTGAGGTTGTGGTGCCACCTGTGATAGAATAGCCTGCTGGCACTGGTACATCAATAATGGCCATGTGGGTGAGGTACCAAATAATGGCCTGTGCCCGTGAAACTGCACTCCAAAAGGGGTCGATGCTTTAAATTGGCCAAGAGAAATCCAGCAAGGAAGAGAGTGAGTGAAATTCAAAACTAATTCTGAATGTCAGCAGAACCCCTCCCTGATTGATTGCATTGCAGCCTTTTTACTAACTATGTATAATAGTTGAAGTAGTATACATTTTAACCTTTGTACTTGGTGACTCACATCCAACCATTTCTCATGAAATAAAGTTTCTTTTCTTTAAACTAGTACTGATACTTGATTTGTAGATACAAACCATCATGTATCGTGTGACAGATAATAGAGTAGTTTGAGGTATTTTGCAAACAGTGGATCACTAAAAAGATAATGATGCAGAAAGACCTCCCCTTACCCACATTTCACTGAATTCCTTACCCCCCTAATGGCTCAGTAGTAAATGCACTGCCTGTTATATTTTTGCTAAGATGGCTTCCTTAGCCAGGGCTATGATGAATGTAGACATAGAGACGGTAAGAAAGCAAATAAGATTCCTGCTCATAATTGTTATTCAGTTATTCCTGTTGGAAAAGTATGCACGTGCATATTGGGTAAGGACAGAATCAGGCTTGGTTGAAATGCTCTTGTGGTCGAATAGCTTGTTGACATTCGATGACCAGGCTCACACATGGAGAATATCCAGATTGAAAATGTTTTCTCCACAGTAGCAATGAAGTGTCCCTCTCTGCCCCTGGTGGGGGAAGGAATGTTTCATTGTGAACAGAGAGATAAAAAGTTATGGGAAACAGTAACATTTTTTGTTGTGGAAGAAATTATAAGCCCAGAATTTATTGGCCTCTCCTCGTGAGTTGGATGTTTTTCCTTACCCTGAAGCACAAATTAATTTAACGCCGCAAATTGCTGAATGTACGAGTTGATAAAGGCACAGTAAGTCAATGGGGCATCTGGGACCTTGGAGAACGACGGAACCAATAGTCTATCTCCTTAACCAATGACATTTAAGGTTAGCGAAAACTACAGAAAATAAATTGGGTGAATTAAAGTCAATTCAGGTTTAGAAATACAAATAAAGTTAGGGAAAGAAAGATTTATTAAAAGAGAGAAAGGGCTCAAGTTTCCCCTGTCATTTGCACTGTTTGGCTCTTGCCATTTCATTTGGTGTTTTTATTTTTTTCAAACTTCCCCCCCCCCCCCCCCACTGTGATCTGCGCTGGCGTAACTGACTTAGTTACGATTTTTCTACAGCAGTTTTGTTTTAATGTCATAGTCTGCCTCATGTCTGCAACGGTTTTTATAATTTTTCCCAGTTTGGCCAAAAATTTTCCTCCAAGGTCAGCGTATCTGGCCACTCCCGAAAAATCTCCTGGTCACTTAAGAAAACCAGCGCACATTGACAAATCGCCGTTGTTTTTAAATAGAAGATTTTGGAGGGAATCAAGAACACTGTCAAAATCATTAATAAAGTTCAACTTTTTTTAACCTGTCAATGCAGTAAATGTAAATTTGTTGGATTTCAGAAGTTTTCTCTTTTTTTTTACTCATTCACACCACCACCAAACGTCTCGAAGCAGGGCTGGAGGGTCATAGCTTTGGCCGGCAGAATCGGCCCTGCGCCCTGACACAGGGGCTCGGGGCTTGGCTGGAAAACAAGCTGTTGAGAGAGAGAGAGAGAGAGAGAGAGAGAGAGAGAGAAGTCAAAAGATTGCAATTAATTAAGGGGGTGGCGGGGGCGGGGGCAGGGGCAGGTGGAGAGAGGAGAGTCACAAGATTGCAATTAGTTAAGCGGTGCGGGCGGGGAGAGAGAGGGGAGAAGTCTCAGACCTTGGGTGTGGTCCATCCATACAGACCTTGGTGAGAGAGACAACTGCAAACCTGTCCTGCCTGCTTTCCTGCCATTTTGAGCTTCTTTCAAAAGTTAAATTTAAGTATGGGGGAAATACCGACAATGCCATACCTTGTGCGAGCCTTCTGCATCATGGTGCTATGTAGGAGACAATTAATTCGATGTCATCGCATCAGGAACATCAGAGCCCATAGGGTGCTGGGTAGGAGGCCTTATCCACCTCGGGGATATCGAGACAGGCATTGGTACTCCACCTGAGTGATACAGACGGTGTCGGTTGTAACAGATCTGTGAGTTGGTCAAAGCAGACCTGCAATCTAGAAGCATCAGGCGGGCTGCTTTGTCAATTGAAGTGAAGGTTACAGCTGCACTTTCATTCTATGCCTCCAATCGTTTCAAGCTACAACTGGGGATGTGTGTGCCATCTCTCAACATGCAACACGTGTCTGCATTCGCTAGGTGACTGCTGCATTGTATGCACAGAGGAATGACTTCATAAAGTTCCCCATGACTGCCCAAGCAATCCATGACAGGGCTGTGGGCTTCTCCAGGATTGCTGACTTCCCAAAGGTACAGGGCTGCATTGATTGTACCCACATCGCCTTGCGAGCACTTTTTTGAAGCATTTTGAGATGTACAGGAACAGAAAAGGCTTCCATTCCATTAATGTGCAGCTCGTGTGTAACGACATGCATCATATCATGTCAGTCAATGCACGATACCTGGCAGTACCCATGATGCGTTCATCCTATGCGACAGCGTTATATCTGCCATGTTTCAGCAGCAGCAGCCAGAAGGGCAGAGCTGACGACTGGGAGGCAAAGGGTACGGCCTCGCCACCTGGCTCATGACGCACCTACGCATAATCCGGACGGAAGCTGACCGTGAATACAACATGTCGCACATTGCGACATGCAGCATCATAGAGAGGACCATTGGCATCTTGAAACAGCGTTTCCGATGCCTGGACCATTCCGGAGGCTACTTGCTGTACTCCCCTGAGACTGTCGGTTAGTTCACTGTTGTGTGCTGCATAACTTAGCCATCATGAGGCAGCAGCAGCTGGTAGTGGAAGACCCACCTGCAGTGAGAGTGGCTGATGATGATGATGTGGAAGATACAGATGACGAGCAGGAGGAGGACGATGAGGAAGCTATGCAAGTACCTGAGGCTGAAGCACGACAGTGGAGGAGGGCGGGCCATAGTGCCCCTTTAACCATTGCTCGAGCCATGCGGCAGCAGCTCATCCATGAACGCTTTACTGATCAGCGACAACTATTCCACATGGACCATGTTTACTGTTTGGAGCTGTTCTGTAATGTTGTGTTGTGTTAATGGAACATGATTCAGTTTTCATGTAAAATATATTTTATTCAAAAGTTTAACAAACAGTTCTTTTGTACTTAACTTTAATAAAATTATTCTTGGATCAAACTTCCCTTGAAGATCACTCTTTAAGATCACTTACAAACTTTTAAACTTGTAAATTTACATAACTTACAAAAAACGTTTCTCAACAACCTGCAACATTCCATCCCTCGTTGAGCAAAACCATCTGAACTACTTGCAACATTCCCTCCCTCATGGTCAGTGACGTGGTTTGCACTACCTCTAACATTCCCTCCCTCATGGCCACTATTCCCTCACTGATGGTCCCGGCTATCTTTCTCATTTCCCGTGTCATTGCTGTTGTTTCTCCCGACAGTCCCACTGCCTCGTCACTCACCCCACTGATGGCGTCCAGGTCAATGGGTAAGGTCAATGCTCTCTGCACTCAGTGACATTATCTGAAACACATCTGTTAGATCCTGCACCTCAAGAGAGCGTGGTCGAGCTCTCCTTCCCCTTCTGCCCACTGGTGTGGCTCACACCCCAACACTGGGACCCGCAGCCTGGGATGGTGGGCCTCTGGGTGTGGCAACCTCGGAAGGTGAGGCCCTGGGTGTGCCCCGCTGCACCCCACCACTGGGACCCGCAACCTCGGAAGGTGTCAAACCATGGAACGTCCCACCAGTACTCAAACCACTAGTCACGGAAGGGGCTGTCACCTCGATGAGCGGCACCTCCTCCAAAGTCAGTACAACAGTGGGAGCTTCATCCAGCTCCATTCCCTCCCCCTCGTCCCCATAGTTGGATTGGAAGATGTTCTCTTCAGGCTCGTCCGCGTCTGAATCTTCTTCATCGTCAGGATTGGCCACAAGTTCTGCAAAATATAACAGAACACTCAAATGGTTAGCAGTAGAGGAGGGGGCAGGGTGGGTGGCATGAGTAGGCTCACACATCACAGGCCAGGCAGCAGGCTGACTTGAAGGATCACGAGGAATTTGCAGGACTTATCTTCTCCCTCGAGTGTGGGCCCAACTTGTGCAGTGGTGATTGCTTTTCTCCAGGCAGGACCCATCAAAGCAGCGACCCTCTCTTCCAAGGGTGTCACTGGCTCCAGATTTTCCGGGCCTTCTCCTGTTCAAGTTCTTTCCCTTTTTTTATGTGCCACCTTCCTCTGCAAAGATGAAAACCTAACTTTTTAAAAGAGGGTGTCTTTCTGCTGGGTGGGATATACAGATGGTCACATTTACAATTGGAATTCCATTGAATAAATGAAAATGTTACTTACACTAACTACTTTATCAAGGCCCTGCCACTTCTTGTTACACTGACCTCCAGATCTCATGGCAGTCACCATTGCACAGTAATCTTCTGTAACTCGGTTCCAGCGTTTCTTCATTGGGTGGAACGTTTGTGACCTCTGCTGGTGTCCAGCTCCTGCCATCTGTTCTCAATCACAGTAACTAGTGCCTCCACTTCTTCCAGTGAGAAATTCTTGGTCCTTGCACCGCGTTGAATCTTGTACTGCTGCAGCTGCGATTTTTCCAATGCTCTCGCAATGCACTCAACGTTCTCACACACACAGCTGGCTCTTTAAAAATGGCCGATTGCCAACTCGGAGCTGCACTGTGCATGCGCATCCTTTGCAACGATGTCAGAAACGTAACTTTTTTCCCCCCGTGCATGCGAGGAAGGTGCGGCATTGTTTTTCGGCGCAGACAGCAGGCTCCACCCCCCGAGGCGACTGGACACGTCGCGCAACGCCAAATTCGAATTATAGATCGGGGAAACTTTGGCAAATTATTTCTGGCCTAGAAAAACTGGCGTAGCTCTGGCAATACACCAGAAAACGGGCTTGGAGAAAATTGAGCCCAAAGAGACAGAAAAGACGAGCAAGAAAAAAAAATTAAATTTAACAAATCTCTAGGAACAATTTGCTCCCTGGAGGAGTGAGACTCTACAGTTTAAAGTGTCCCCTTTCTGGGCCTGAGGTTGAATACCATTGCAGGAACATAAATCACGTTATTAAAAGGCTCCTTGCTTCGTTAAACACCAGCCTTAGCTTTATGTGGCAAGTTTGATTCGTATTTACTGCGCAAATGCGGCAATTTCTTGACACTCACGGGGAGGGGTATTGATGGCGAGATCCTTTTTGCGAGGTTAACAGCGGAGCAGCGTAAATCACCCAATAATTTGTGGCAATTAGGAACTCGACACACACCTCTTCCTTGCCACAAATTGCTGGATTTTTTTACACACTAACTATGATGTGCACCTTCAGCTCGCTTTTATTTTGCCAGCAAATCTGGCCCATTGTGTGGCACAACATTTCAAAGCTCTGCTTGCCTTTCAGATATCCAGGATTATGAGGAGGGAAAATGTTTGGATGAGTATGGGTAGGAACTTACTCCTATATGAATCATGACTTTTTACAACAACTTGTATTTATATAGCGCCTTTAACATAGTGAAACGTCCCAAGGTGCTTCACAGGAGTATTATACGCTAAAAACTTTGACACCAAACCGCATAAGTAGAAGTTAGCGCAGTTGAGAGGTATGTTTTGAGGAGTGCCTTGAAGGAGGAAAGAGAGGTTTAGGCAGGGAGTTCCAGAGCTTGGGGCCTAGGCAACAGAAGGCACGGCCGCCAATAGTTGAGTGATTATAATCTGGGATGCTCAGGAGGGCAGAATTAGAGGAGTGCAGACATCTCTGGGGGTGGGGAACGGAGAGGAGTTTTAACTTGTATTGTTTGAAGTGCCGACACCATAAAAGTATGGGAAAGGCCTGGGTACAAAATTATCTCTTGTATTTCAAGTGTTTTCTTTGAATTTAACTGTAAATAAAGAGTTGAAATGCGTTTGGTATAATTAACAACTAGGAAAGATTTAATAGTTTTATTATTGGAGGTGGAAGGACTGAGACTTTCTGATTGCCTGAATGGCCTTTCCTCAATCGTCCCATTGTAAGTTTTTGTGGGTCGTTTAATTCAGTAATAACTCTTGGGTTAAAAGTAGTTACTTTCAGCCTTTTCTTTAGATCATTCTTTATTTCTGTAATATTTCACTATCTGAAATAAACACTGATCAGACCCAGCACATAACATGATAAGAACGTGAAAGGTTTGTTCAGTCTAACAGATTAGAAGAATGAAGTGATTTTCTAGTAAATTTTTATGGATAATTGAAGCCAAGAGTGACTGAAGTGATAAATTCTCCTTTCAATAACGATATTCAAAATGCAGCAATAGAAGGGATGACAGAGTTATCAAAATACAAACAGCAGTATTTGTCCATAGAATGGCTGGCAAACTACCACCAAGATGTTACAATACCCACTATACCTTGGATCATATTAACTCTTAACCTGCAGAGCAGATATACTCCTTATGATCCATGTGAAGAATTAATGTTTAGAGTAGTATTTTCAGACATTGTTCAGTGCTTGACTATCCAATAAACCCCATGACAACCTTATATCTGTAATAGTTCATTTAAATAAAGGGTCCCATAGTTGCTCAGTGAGTTGCTATGTTATAGCGACTAGGAAGATCTCAAGTCCAATCACTGGTCTGTGCTGAGATAACTGATTGTGGGAATATCAGTGGAATGGAAGCTACAACTGGCCACAGCATCCCTGATGTTGATGGACCTGTTGTGTTTTCCCAGCATTTTCTGCTTTTATTTCTGTATTTAATGCTTCAGTTCTTCTTCCTATTTCTCCTATTTACATTCAGTATAAGCTTGGAAAATCCTAATTGTGTTGTAATTGTTTCACTTTTGAATTTTGAACCTCATCAAGGGCTCTACTAAAACAATCCCTGTCATTTGGTTAAACAGAAACACTGAACCTGTATGAAGATTGTTCTGCACTTTGGCAGACTGACCGTCTCCACTACACTGAAAAGTGCTGAGTGGAAAGATTGTTTACAGCGGGTGTTTCTGTTTGGGAAGTCATGAATTCCTGATTGTAGCAATTCCGGTCAACAGAGCCCTGTTTTTTTTAAAAAAGGATGACACTGCATTTCCTTGCGTTGGATGTTCTCATCAAAGTGTCCTATGGTAAATGTACTTGGAATGGATTTATAAGTTCCTGCTGTTGATCCAGTCAGAAGATTGGAATGAAGGTATTTGTGCCTGAAACCACATCAGGCATGAAACTATGTGGGGCATGAATTTAGCCAATGCAAAAGCTTCCTAAGGAAATGCTGACCTTTATTGTGGATTAGCCTGTTTACACCACACCAGCATGAAGAGTGTTTCTGCTCACAGTGCGTGCAGGCAGTAGGGGGTTAATGATCAAGCTGATGGCCTGTACCACAGACTAGATCAGAACCAGCTGCGCTGATGTTTACTTCAGTGAGGCCCCCCCCCCCCCCCCATCCTTTACACTGCTACTATATTACACAATAGTAAATTGCTCAGTTTTGTTTTTTGTTTTTCCTCTTACTCTCCTGAAAGTGCTAGCTCACCCCGGACTACTGCTTTACGACTAACAGCAGCCCTCCATTACCTCCTATGTGTGAGCCTCAGTGGGCAGTATTGGCAGCCAGCTCAGATGGAGGCCATCACAGCGAAGTTCATTCCTGTTCTCTCTCAATTTCCACGCATGTTCCAGCAGGAGTTATTGGATAATGATCATGTGCGAGAACCTTGGAATTAAGGCTTCACTGGAGTAAACTCGATAATGGTCTAGTTTACGGGTACAGAGATTCATTTGAATGATTACCCAACTGGTGACTCTGCTGAGCTCAGCTACATTAACACAAACTGGAAATTGAGCTTACAACTTTCTGGTCTTTTCTGCCTAGCGGTACATCGGATGATGCCTTTACTTAGTAACTCTTTTGTAGGGTGGGGGTCTGGGGGGGTGGGCTGGTGGGACTCAACAATAGCTAACTCATTGGAAGATCATGTCTGGTAACTTGAGGGCCAGGACCAGAAAAGTAAAAATCTGATTTTAAAAATCCAACTAGACCACTAACCTCCTTCAGGCTAGGGAGCCTGCCACTCTACCAAGGCTGATTCCAGTGCCACAAGATATGGTTGACTCTTAATTACCTTTGAAGTGGCTTAGCAAGCCAATCAGTTGTATACAATTGCCTACGTTAAAAAAAGAAAAAATTGGACGGACCTATCAGCAATGACCTGGGTATTGTATCTGGGCAAGATTTGAGCACTCTCAGCCAAGCCAACCTTAGAACTGGTGCCCATGTTGGGAGCACTTTCCCACATACAAATCAAACAACAGCCTGACATTGTTGTGCTTAATCATATCTATCAAACAACATCCCAGACTTGTCTATCACCAGTCTGGGTATGTTCTATGCCACCGACAGGGTGGGAGTGGCCCTGGGACTCTGTACACCATGACATCCCATGCCTTCTGGTGAAGGAAATCTCCTACTGATCACCACCTGCTGCCCCCCTCCCCACAACTGATGATTACGTACTCCTCCATGTGAGCATCATTTTGAGGAAGTTCTGAGGGAAGCCAGGGCACAGAGTGTAATCTGGACAGGAGACTCCAATGTTCACCATCAAGTATAGCCTGTTAGTACCACCATTTGGCAGCTTTTTTCTTTTCCCCTCTCTCCAACTCTGTGGTAGCAGTGGTGCTGTAGCTCTTGCTCTCCTCCTCCCTCTCAAGTTGTTAATCCAGCAGGCCTATTCCTCCTCTCCTGGCCACCACTTGGCAAGTTGGCTGAGTGCTGAAGGACACCGCTGCCAGACTAGGCCTTCATCAGGTTGTTCCCACACACATCTGTTCACAGTCAGAGTCATAAAGGCTACTTTGTTTAGGGAAATAAATGCTCCCTTATATTGCATTGTAAACCTGACATGTAAAGGAGTACAGTAGCTAGTTACCTAAAGTTGTGCCCACTGTTAGAAGGAATTGAATGCATTAGCTCTGGCTAACCCAAGGACCTCAATTTTTTTGTCATATAATACTATTCTGCTTGGTCGAAGCAGCCGTAGAGGATTAGATGTTCAGATAGGAAGCTGGGATCTTTTACACCACCTGATCAGGCAGTTGGAGAATCAGTTTAATGTCTCAGCCAAAAGACGGCACCTTCAGCAGTGCGGCATTCCCTCAGTACTGCACTGCAGAATAAATACAGTGATGGGGCAAATCAGTCTTAAAAAGTAAGCTGGGGGAGGGTGGCGGAATAGTAAAGAAATTAAGGATAATGAATAAGAAAATAAAGGAAAAATGAGCACTGAGGAATATGAAAGGGCAAGAGTTGCAATATTTATTAGAAAAGCTTTAGACATAAGTCCAGGAGCTCAAAGCACCAACCAAAATGGAGGGACATGTAACTTGTTGGTGGAAACATGGCTTCAGTTGGTAGTCGAGACTGGGAACTAAATATCTACAACTAAGATTTTCAGTAAAGCAAGAAGGAAAATTGGGAATAGCGTTACCATACTAATTAATAGTCAGTATTGCAGGCACAAAAGAAACATTATTAATGATGTATGTAGGGGTTTGTTAACCTATTGGAAATACATTCTAAACCTTCAAATTGTGGGTGACGCTTGTAGGCAATTTAAAGTTTTATTATAGTAGCAGATGTAATAATGGGGACCATGAACTATACTAAGGCATCCTATGGTTCTAGGATAAAGTAAAAACGTGTGCACAAAATGGGGGAGGGTTTCTCAAATGAATCCAGGACTGTTTCCTTAATCAGTATGCTACATGTCCAACAAAGAAGGATGCAGTGCTGGATCTGATTCTGGATAATGATCCAGGACAAGTAAGCAACCTGAAGGAAGGAAATTGTGGCCATGACATAATTAAGTTCACATTGAAAATAGATAAAGGAGAAAAAAGGATTCAAGATAAAAAGTGTAGGACTAGAAATGAGCAAATTTCAGTGGATGAAAGGGGAATTAGCCCACATTAACAGATTCTTAACAACAGAGTGGAAGAAGAGATCTAGGGGTGAAGTTGCATAGAGCTTTAAAGGTGGGAGTATAGATAGAAAAGGCTATTATAGGGCAGTTGAGATTTATATATTGGTACATTATCAAAGCAAGGAAGTAATGGCAAATTTGTACACAAAATTGGTTGTTAGATCACAGTTGGTGTGGTGTGCAGTTCTAGGCATCCTATTAAATGAAGGATATTAGAGCTATGGAAAGGGTACAGTGAAGATTCACTAAAGTGATATGAAAAATGAAGAAGTGCTTTAAAAATGAACTTTTTAGCTGGAACAGGGAATGTTAAATGGTATCTAAGAGGTTTTCAAGATTATGAAAGGTTTTGAGAGGGTAAGTAGTGAAACATTGTTTCCACTGGTTGGTGAATAGGCATAGGCTTGGGGTTAGCATTAGAAAAATGGAGGGGAAAGTGCAAATTATTTTCCACGCAAAGGGTAATTAGGATGTAAAATGCTATTTTGCAAAGGATCAGTGAGAGACAGACTGAAATAATATTTTAAAAGGATTGGAAATGTATGTGAAAAGGAAGAATATAAAAGGATATGGGGAAAGGGCATTTGAGATGTTGGCTCCAGGTGACGAGCTAGCAGCATCAAAGGAATAGTGACCAAAAAGCATCCTTTTGTACTGTAATTTCTATGGATCTAACTATCTACTCATTGGTTGTTAGATTGTGTTACAGAAAATTAAATAATAGTTGTGACATTCGTGTGGTTCAGAAGTAGATTCATTTTCTATCAACAGTAATGCTCTTCTGAGCCAGAACAGGATGGACTTTAAGAATTTGTCAAAAACAGCATGAGGGAGTCTGATCAGGAAGATAAAGATCTACCAATGAGCCACAATTAGGATGACTGATCTTCCTCGAAAGGATATGAATCAACATGCTTTTCAGTAGATTATCGCACCTAGAGGAAGCATCAGTTTGTTATTAATTTATGAAAGCCTGACTGATTTTTTTTTACCAGTTGGTTCACTGTCTGGTATGAAGTACATTTATTTCTATTTAATTTAAAGGAGTGGCAGCCTAGTGGTACAGCATGTTGGTGTGGAATGAGATCATGGAGATACCACCTCCAAGTGATAATTGCACTCCCTCAACCCTGGTGAGTTGTTGGATCTAGTGTTAGTGTAGAACTAAAATAATTTGTTAATGGGAAGGCGAATAGGGAAAATCAAATGGCGTTTCTATTCAAGTAACACTTATGCACTCATTATTGGCTAGTAAGTCACAGAGTGAAATTTGTGCAATTTATGTGGTTATTGCTGATCTTTTCGGCCATAGTCCAAGATGAGTATGCCAGAATCCTACCAAGGGATGAATGCAATGAAATGCATATGGAGTCTGATCCGGTTTGATGGTTTAGTGGATAAATGTACCACTTGATGTGTACAGGTAAGCAAAGTCCCAAGTCTAATCCCTATCCTGTGTGGCTAAATTCTGAGAGGGTTCAGTTAGCCAATCTCAGCAGCGGCATTAAAGTTGATGTTAGCTTCCACAGGCTGGGAAAGGGAAAATTGTAAAGGATTCTAAAGATAGAAAGACTTGCATTTGTATAGCACCTTTCATGACTACAGGACATCTTAAAGCACTTTACAGCCAATGAAGTACATTTGAAGTGTAGACACTGTTGTAATGTAGGAAACGCGGCACTTAATTGTTATCCAGTCATCCTTGCTGAAATTCTGCATGTGTGCAGACAATGGTCAGACTTGGATATTATGGCCGGAATGTCAGAATACCCTTTGAGTTTACACTGTTGAGTTTACATAAGAATAGCCACTTAGAAGAGGCACCAAAGGGTCACTTCTACCAAAAGAGATATGCCCCAGCATGGCACAACCCATAAGCAGTAATTGGAAAATATTTTGAGGGAATGTTGCAGGAGGAAAGAATGAAGTAACACTCGGCCTTTTGGCTAAGATCATGCGTAACTGACCTGACAGGGGAGTAACCACCATAACCCCAAGGTGGTTCTCCCTGGATCAGGAAGGTATATGCTTGCTTTTTTGGAAATAGGAGGTGGGTGGGGTGGCTTGACCCATCCACCTCCACGGAGGTGTGTGGGGGGCCTGACCCATCCACCTCCATGGCACGAACCTGGTATTGCAGTACTTCCAGGAACGGTGCAGTGGCTCTAGGCCTTTTGGCTAAGAGCATTGGCGCAGAGTGATCCTTGAATGGGCCCAAGGTGACCTCTGGCGTTTGTGATTTGACAAAGAATTGGAACGATTGGCTACGAATTTAAAAAAAAAAACATTTAGTACTGAGTTCCTATTATAGGGAATTCTTCAAATAGAAGCAGTTCTGTTCATCTTGACTTTCATTCACATTGTGGAGCAGACTGCACAAATCAAATCTGTGCGTGGAATTGTTTGAAAGTCATATTCGCTACTTTAATTTCTGGCAGGCATCCTTTCCCCAATGGTGAATGTTGCTGCACTAGCTCTTCTGCCTCTGAAATTACAGGAGATGGTTGCGGGTGGGGGGAGAGAAAACACCACACCACAATCCTCTACAACGATGTCACTAGAACTGAGAGGTTATAAATATCAGGAAAGACTGAATAGGCTGGGACTCCTTTCTCTAGAAAAAAGAAGGCTGAGGGGTGACTCGATAGAGGTCTTTAAATTTTGAAGGGGTTTGATGGGGTAGAAGCAGAGAAGACCATTCCACTTGTGGGGGGGAGCCCAAAACTAGAGGTAATAAATATAAAGTAGTCACTAATAAATCCAATAAGGAATTCAGGAGAAACTTCTTTGCTCAGAGAGTGGTTAGAATGTGGAACTTGCTACCACATGGAGTAGTTGAGGCAAATAGCATAGTTGCATTTAAAGGGAAACTAGATAAGTAAATGAGGGAGATGGAATAGAAGGATATGTTGATGGGGTTCGATGATGTAGAGTGGGAGGAGGCTCGTGTGGAGCATAGGCACCAGCGCCGACCTGTTGGGCCAAAGGGCCAGTTTCTGTGCTGTAAATTCTTTGTAATACTGACAGAAGCAATGGATTCACTTTGCAGTTCTGCTGGTGGTAGAAGTGCTATTGGGTAAATGTGGCATAAAAGCAGAGGATTAACACATCTGGTGAGACATTGAGCAGTGGTTCATGTTTGATTACAAGATTAAGCATGATTTTTTGTTCACAGCATCTAATATGTGCACCTCAAACAGCTAATACCCAAAACTAACTTTCATTTCAACTCATTTGGCAACACTTGGGTAATGCTCAACTTAATAAATATTAAAGTTGCTACAATTGCCATGTGTGTGCATGATGTAACCATGAGAAACTGTTAGGAAAATGGGATTGATTATTTAATAACTTATTGTTACCGTGCAATGAAAAGGGCTGAAGGACTTGTGAATGATTAAGAGCAGTAGCTTGCACAGCACTGTGGAGTGATGGAACATAGGTTTGATTCCCCACTCTGCTGTGCTCCCAGTCTCAGCCATGAACAGAAAGTGAGAGGGGCCATTGTTGTTGGGCATATTTCACGCGTATACTACAGAGTGCTTCATGATCTTCAGTGGGGGCGGAGACATGAAAATAGGATGTCTACCTATACTTTTGGCTGCATGGACAAGGGATTTATATCCTTCCCTTTCAAGTAAAGAATCATAACATCAGAGCTTGAGCACATAGCCGAGACTATATTTCAGTGCAGTGCTGTGGAAGAGCTGCATTATTGGAGGTGCTGTCATTCGGATGAGACGTTAAACTGAAGCCCCATCTGCCTTTTCAGAGGGATGCAAAAGATTTCATGGCTTCGTTTAAAGAAGAGCAGGGAGTCCTCCCATTGTCTCTTACAACAAACGAGATTTGTATGTGAGATCTTGCTGTGGTTAAATTTACTGTTGTGTTTGCCTATATTACAACAGTGGCTACACTTCAAAAAGTGTAGGCTGTGAAGCACTTTGGGACATTCTGAGGATGTTGGTAAGGTGCTATACGAATGCAAATTCTGTTGCATTCTGCCTTCATGCACTTTATCACTCATTCGAGTCGGGCGGTGCTTTCCTAATAGCTGAGGTAAAGTCACCGTCTGAGTCATATAGAACAGAGAGGACCAGATTCAGTCCTCATTCTGTACTGTTATCTGTTGTTTGCCAGGCTGTGATACGGATGCTACAATTGGCCACAGTGCTCTGGGTTAGGGAAAGAAAATGTCAGTCAGAGATTTTGCCCAATGTCACTATCTATTGAGCCCTGCTGGAGGTGCATGTGTGGTTGCCAAGTGAGGTTGGGTTTGGATGTGGTAACCTCCACAGTTGAATAGTCTGCTAAAACTCACAGTCCAGGCTCGGCCATGTAGAATGTCCCTTTGAGTGAGGTACTGGAGGGAAACTGGCACCGTTGTACGAGACCCCACTAACAACAACTTGCATTTAGATAGAACCTTTAATGTAGAAAAATGTCCCAAGACGCTTCAGAGATGTAATCAGACAAAAATAGATGCTGAGCAAAAGACATAATCGGGGGTTTACCAAAAGCTGGTCAGAGGTACGTTTTAAGGAGGGCCTTAAAAGAGAATGTGAAGGTGGAGGTATTTAGGGAGAATTAGAGTCTGGGCTCTACTTTTACGGGAGACAGTGGCTTAAAATGTGGAGGTAAGGGAGTGATCAGATCAAATGGTGCAGATGTATTATGGCGAATGGAAGGCCAAAGGCTAGGCAGTTAGCAACTTGAAAGTACAGTAACTTGGGAGAGTTTTTTTTCCCTCAAGGACAGATAAGAAGGATCTGGGGTTGGAAGATGGTAGCAGGATGTGAGAGGAAAGAGATACAAGGAAGTAGTCGGAAATTGCTTTGTGATCGAGTAAAGAGGCCTCATGAGATGGCAAGGTCGAAGGGGCAGTTGTGAATATGGATATAAGCATTTATATGGAGGGAGAGGTTTAGGGAGGACAGAAGGGTAAGAAAATCAGGGGAGAGAGAGATGGGGATTGAAATCACTGAGGATGAGGAGTCGTTCAGTGCAGAACGGAGGGAGGATAACTCTGGGAGAATCTCAATAGGAATTGGAGTGTCGTAGAGAATGAGGATTTTAAAGGAGAGGCGAGAGGGTGGAACAGGGTGAGGTCCTTGAAGGAGGAGATGGTCCCAGAAGAGTGGTGGGGAGACCAAGGCGAAATTTGATGATGAGGGCTACACCATCAAATGTTGGAGTCCATTATTAAAGAAGCAGTAGCAAGGCATTTGGAAAAGCAAAATTTGGTCAGGCAGAGTCAGCATGGATTTATGAAGGGGAAGTCATGTTTGACAAATTTGCTAGAATTCTTTGAAGATGTAACGAACAGGGTGGATAAAGGGGAACCAGTGGAAGTGGTGTATTTGGACTTCCAGAAGGCATTTGACAAGATGTCACACAAAAGGTTACTGCACAAGATAAAAGTTCACGGGGTTGGGGGTAATATATTAGCTTGGATAGAGGATTGGCTAAAGAAAAGAAAACAGAGTCGGGATAAATGGTTCATTCTTGGGTTGGCAATCAGTAACTAGTGGGGTGCCACAAGGATCAGTGCTGGGACCCCAACTATTTACAATCTATATTAACGACTAGGAAGAAAGGACTGAGTGTAACATAGCCAAGTTTGCTGACGATACAAAGATGGGAGGAAAAGCAATGTGTGAGGAGGACACAAAAAATCAGCAAAAGGACATAGACAGGCTAAGTGAGTGGGCAAAAATTTGGCAGATGGAGTATAATGTTGGAAAGTGTGAGGTCATACACTTTGGCAGAAAAAATCAAAGAGCAAGTTATTACTTAAATGGAGAAAGATTGCAAAATGCTGCAGTACAGCGGGACCTGGGAGTACTTGTGCATGAAACATAAAAGGATAGTATGCAGGTACAGCAAGTGATCAGGAAGGCTAATGGAATCCTGGCCTTTATTGCAAAGGGAATGGAGTATAAAAGCAGGGAAGTCTTGCTACAGCTATACAGGGTATTGGTGAGGCCCCACCTGGAATACTGCGTGCAGTTTTGGTTTCCATATTTACGAAAGGATATACTTGCTTTGGAGGCAGTTCAGAGAAGGTTCACTAGGTTGATTCCGGGGACGAGGGGGTTGACTTATGAGGAAAGGTTGAGTAGATTGGAACTCATTCGAATTCAGAAGAATGAGAGGTGGTCTTATCGAAACGTATAAGATTATAAGAGGGCTTGACAAGGTGGATGCAGAGAGGATGTTTCCACTGAAGGGGGAGACTAGAACTAGAGGGCATGATCTTAAAATAAGGGGCCACCCATTTAAAACTGAGATGAGGAGAAATTTCTTCTCTCAGAGGGTTGTAGATCTGTGGAACTCGCTGCCTCAGAGAGCTGTGGAAGCTGGGACATTGAATAAATTTAAGACATAAATAGTCAATTTCTTAAATGATAAGGGGTTATGGGGAACGGGCAGGGAAGTGGAGCTGAGTCCATGATCAGATCAGCCATGATCGTATTGAATGGCGGAGCAGCCTTGAGGGGCCGTATGGCCTGCTCCTGTTCCTATTTCTTATGTTCATGTTCTTATCACCACGACGGTTTGGGTAGGGCTCGTGATGAAAAATATATCTAATCAGGGAAGCCTCAGTAAAAGGGAAGGTGCTGCCACCTATGATCCAAGTTTCAGTCAAAGCCAGGATGTCAATACAATCATCCACCGTATGGTTGTGGATGACAAGGGTCTTGTTTGCCAGTGAATGGGTTGTCTGGGTGGAAATGTCGAGGCGGTGGTGATTATTGATCCAGTGGCAGAGTCTGAGGGTACTGGGGCTGATTGGGTGAGCAGCATGGGAAGGAGGGTTGGTTCGATTAGCCCCCATTGGTAGCGCTGGCAGGAAGTTAGGCTGGAGCAATTGGGGTTGTTGCCTGTAAGGAAAGAAAAACATTGCATTTATATAGCACCTTTCACAACCTCAGGATGTCCCAAACCACTTCACATCCTGTTATATATCCTTATGACATCACTAAGAAACACACTACACAAGATGGCTCCAAAACAGAAACCTGTCATCATGTGACTTTGCATTACCACAGTAGCCCACTAGGTGGAGCAGTAGTACACTAGGGGGAGCTCTATTACATATCCAATAACGTACTTTTGAAGTGTAGTCACTGTTGTAATGTAGAAACTGTTGTGTATCTGTAAAGCATGCACTCCCATGTTCCGCCACCAGGGAGCTCATCCCCTGAAGTCCCAAGGGATCCCAGCATCTGTATATAAGCCAGCCCCTAAGGCCTGTTCCTCACTCTGGAGTGTCTTATTAAAGACTGAGGTCACTGTTACTTTAACCTCCCTGTGTGCAGCCGCATCTGTGTTAGAAACACAATAACTGGCGACGAGAATACGAATCCAACGCAAAGATGTAGCAAACTGTCATCCTGGAGAAGTTCTCGGAGAGTGAGGACTGGGAAGCCTATGTCGAACGGCTAGACCAGTACTTTGTAGCCAACGAGCTGGACGGAGAAGGAAGCGCTGCAAAAAGGAGAGCGGTCCTCCTCACAGTCTGTGGGGCACCGACCTACAGCCTCATGAAGAATCTTCTGGCTCCAGTGAAACCCACAGATAAGTCGTACGAGGAGCTGTGTACACTGGTTCGGGAGCATCTTAACCCGAGGGAGAGCATGCTGATGGCGAGATATCTGTTCTACACGTGTCAGCGATCTGAAGGTCAGGAAGTGGCGACCTACGTCGCCGAGCTAAGGCGACTTGCAGGACAATGTGAGTTTGATGGCTACCTGGAGCAAATGCTCAGAGTCATTTTTGTACTGGGCATTGGCCACGAGACCATCCTACGAAAACTTTTGACTGTAGAGACACTGACCCTCAGTAAGGCCATTGTGATAGCGCAGGCGTTTATGTCCACCAATGATAACACCAAACAAATCTCTCAGCACACAAGTGCTAGCAATGTTCATAAATTAACTGGAACTGTGTTTGCGAGCAGAAATGTACAGGGCAGAACCCACGAGTCTGCAACTGCCAGCAGGCCTCAGGTGACCCAGATGACTGAGTCCCCAACAAAGGATGAATGCAAGGCAATTCACACCTTGTTGGCGTTGTGGAGGCTTCCATTCAGCCTATTCGTGCCGCTTCAAAGGGTATGTTTGCAAGAGCTGTGGAACAATGGGGCATCTCCAACGAGCTTGCAAACGAGCTGCAAGCTCTGCAAAACCTGCTAACCACCACGTGGCAGAAGATGATCAGCCCATGGTGGATCAAAGCAATTTCGAGCCTCACCGAGAGGAGGCAAATGCTGAAGTACACGGGGTGCACACATTTTCGACGAAATGTCCACCTATAATGTTAAGCGTAAAATTGAATGGCTTACCCGTAGCCATGGAACTGGACACTGGTGCTAGCCAATCCATCATGAGTAAAAAGATCTTTGCGAGACTGTGGTGCAACAAGGCACTCAGACCAGCCCTGAGCCCCGTCCACACGAAACTGAGAACGTACACCAAAGAGCTTATCACTGTCCTGGGCAACGCCATGGTCAAGGTCACGTACGAGGGCACGGTGCACGAACTGCCACTCTGGATTGTCCTGGGCGATGGCCCCACCCTGCTTGGAAGGAGCTGGCTGGGCAAAATTCGCTGGAACTGGGATGACATCCGAGCGCTATCACATATTAATGAGGCCTTCCTGGTGGTGGTGGATGCTTTTTCAAAATGGATTGAATGTGAAATAATGTCGGGAAGCACCGCCACCACCACCATTGAAAGCCTGAGGGCCATGTTTGCCACCCACGGCCTGTCTGACATACCGGTCAGTGTCAACGGGCCATGTTTCACCTGTGCCGAATTTAAAGAATTCATGACCCGCAATGGGATCAAACATGTCACCTCAACCCCGCTTAAACCAATCTCCAATGGGCAGGCAGGCAAACCATCAAACAGCCTTAAACGAGTCATAGAAGGCTCACTCCAAACCCGCCTGTCCCGAGTACTGCTCAGCTACCGCATGAGACCCCACTCGCTCACGGGTGCCCCCGGCTGAGCTACTCATGAAAAGGACACTTAAAACCAGACTCTCGCTGGTTCACCCCAACCTGCATGATCAGGTAGAAAGCAGGCGGCAGCAACAAAATGTAAACGATGGTCTCGCCACTGTCACGGGAAATTGATCTGAATGACCCTGTGCTGTGTATGTGCTAAACTATGGACATGGTCCCAAGTGGATCGCGGGCACGATGATAGCTAAAGAAGGGAGTAGGGTGTTTGTAGTCAAACTAGACAATGGCCAAATTTGCAGAAAGCACCTGGACCAAACGAGGCTACAGTTCACAGACTGCCCTGAACAACCCACAGCAGACACCACCTTTTTCAAGCCCACAACACACACCCAAAGGATCAACGACACCACGCCGGACCAGGAAATCGAACCCATCACGCCCAACAGCCCAGCAAGGCCAGGCTCACCTAGCAGCCCTGCAGGGCCAACAACACGCCAGCCCAGCGAGGGCACAACCAACACACCAGAACAGACATTTGTACCGAGGCGGTCCACCAGGGAAAGAAAGTCTCCCGACCGCCTCACCTTGTAAATAGTTTTCACTTTGACTTTGGCGGGGGGAGTGGTGATGTGTATCTGTAAAGCATGCACTCCCATGTTCCGCCACCAGGGAGCGCATCCCCTGAAGTCCCAAGGGATCCCAGCATCCCTTGGGAGCACTGTATATAAGCCGGCCCCTAAGGCCTGTTCCTCACTCTGGAGTGTGTTATTAAAGACTGAGGTCACTGTTACTTTAACCTCCCTGTGTGCAGCCTCATCTGTGTTAGGAACACAATAGAAACAGTGGCAGCCAATTTGTGCGCAGCAAGATCCCACAAACTGCAATGAAATAAAGGACCAGTGAATCCAGGAGCTGTTCGAAGCACAGAGTATCACTTCTGAAGGTTGTCCAGTGCAGAGTCGACCATGAGCCAGCAGAGATTGATCCAGGGATCAAATGGAGGTGCCTAGTGACCTCTGCACTAGCACAAACGAGCCAATGCCTTCAGGAAAAGAGGAAGCAAAAGGAGAAAATAGTTGGAAAAAAGAAAAATTAACTGGGATTGCAATAATTTTTTATGACAATCTCTGCATTTAATTGAATTTTGAAGATTGATATGCGATCAACAAAACTGCCAATAATTTCAGAAGAAACATCTCAAGTGATTCCTTTTCACAATACAAAACTTGGTTATTTTCAAAAAGGGAAAATAATCTGAAATAACATTTTCTGTACGATGTGGCAGGTATCATCCAGTTGCATGTTCGGCAAATAAAACTTTAATACTTCATTGGTATGAACAGAACAAACTGTGGGTTTGTTTAATTATTTTTTGCCCCACCTCCTTTTAGTTTTCTCTCCTCTGCCTATTTGCTATAAACTGGCCCAACCTCCATCAGGCTTTGAATAGAGTGAAACTTCCTCCATGGACATGGGGAAGAAACTAAAAGGCATTCTCTTGACTTCCTGAAATACAGCATTCCTGTTGGACACAATAGGTGTTGCTTGAAAAGAAAGCTGCGTTAGGACTATTTGTGTACTTGGTTTTTACTTTCTGCAGTATCACACCGGTGAAGAGATAGGAACTTGGAGGTGCCACAGACTCCATATTTACTCGGGTAGGAAAAAAAGGATCTCTAGCACGGTCTTAAAGCTTGTAAAGGTGTTTTCTAACTATGTGCGGTAGAGCTGTTTCCTGCTTTCAGGAGAATGAGAAAGATTAGAATGTTCCAGGTTGTTTATGCTGGTTTTGGTTAAGCTAGCAGTTGGTAGTGTACATTGTGCGTGTGGTATAGTGAATATGTACCTCGATAGAGTCTGAATCATAGATGGACAAGAAATAAACTGGTATAGCTTTTAATTTCAATTTGTGTCATTTTTTAAATAGTTTTGTGCACAAGTGTGAGTATTGTCTACAAATATGCGAAGGCTACGATGTTCAGGTGAAGTTTTAAGTTGTAAATGTCCCACTTTGCACTTCTGGTAGGGAGCATTGGCCACCAGGATTGCATAATGGAAATTTGGTACCATGCTGTGGATGATTTTCTAGCCATTAATAATCTTAGCAGTGGCACACAGTCAAAAAGTTGCCCCTTTAAAGTTAGCCTAGGGTTATGATGACTGTAGTCTTTATCTGTATTTATTATACCTGGTCTCTGTGGGAATGTTCATTTGGGAAAGGGGAGGGTACTGAATAAAGAAATGCTGCAGTGGTCCTTCTTTGACATATTAACACAAAGGGCGGATATGATTCGGCTTATCTTTGCTCTGAGTCTGTTTGAAAGTTCATGGCATAGAGTTTCTGGCAGCGGTGCAATCGGCAAATTGCACCCAAAATGCAGTTGGCTAAGATGAAGTTGCACCTAAGTTTCCACATACACTCATTAGCATAAACACAAATATGCAATCTCGTAAACCATCACAATCAAGCCGCGTAATCGATAGTGATCAATTTGTGATTGAAGCAGGACCAATGGGGCTTCAGGGTGCAAGGATGGGTAGTATAAAAGGTGAGGAAAAAAATGTCCCCCTTCAGAATGAGGCTGGAGACCACAAAGTTAGCAGCACTTATCTCTCATTTTTCAAAACTTTACACAGTAAATTGATGAATTACAAATTGACGATTTCTGTAGCAGCTGAGCAGGTCTGAAGCTGGTCAGTTCATTAACCCTGGATTAGTGTGACCACGGGTGTCTGGGAGCAATGTGATGTTATCCCCCTTAATGAGCGCAATCGGCAGAAACTCACCTTTTTGACTTGGGGGGGCATAGCCAGTCTTGTGGGCAGTTCTGGTTCGGGCAAAGGGTTCAATTGACGGACTCAAAGGATCGTGGTTATTTGGGCATAATATAGTTATGGGTGTGGCTGACTTGCACCTAAAATTCCATGATCTTTTACGCTATTTGACATGGTCCTGCCCAGATTAAGCTGTTATCTGGATGGAAATAGTGCAGAAACTTCAGGTTCAGGTTTTTATTTTGTTTTTCCTCCTGCTTGTTGTCCATCTCTTTTGCTTCCTCTGTGCTGCGCACTGATTTGTAGCTGAATTCGTAGATAGGCTTCTGGTTCTCTGTCCAGCAGAGATGTGAAAATGCCACCAGGAGTGACTACCTTCCTCTTTTCTATAAGCAAGTGCTCACTGTCCATTTGGTGGTTTACTTCTGTGACCCAGCTGAGATCAGAAGCTTATTATTGGGAGAGGCTTGTGCGATGTTTGAGTTCCTTTGTCATGTTACATGTATTGAGAATATCCTTGCGAAAATGTTCCTGTTCCGAACACTAAACCTTTATTTGCAGTTGGATGTATACGTAACATGTTTGCCAAAACAATCATCTTTTAGTATTGGTGAATGACCTAGTTAGAGCAAAAAGGAAACCATCAGTGGATGTGGAACATTATCTTGCAGTGGGAGTCACATGAATCTTGTAGCTTCTGATTTCAAATAGCACTTTCTTCCATAGCACAGCATTTATTTAAAATACTAATAGCTATGAATTCCGGAGAGGGATTGCGATAACGTCAATAGTCACCCGTAAAGAGTTTGGGATCATCTTCTGAGTCCCCAAACCTTTAATTTTTTTTGTAATTAAGCAATACAATTGTTCTTAGGTGCCAGCCTTGGCTCAATGTTAACAACCTCATGTCTTAGTCAGAAGGTTGTAGGTTCAAGGCCCAATCCAGAGACATGATCACATATTTTAGGCTGAAACTTTCGGAGGAGATATTAAACTGAATTTCCATCTTGGTACACTCCTAATAAAGGATGAAACTGAGTACTGTGAACAATGAGCAAGTGCGACCTTAGCTCCTTTAATAAGACTCCAGAGTGCAGGCACCTCGTGGGTGGCCTGCTTTTTTACTGTGCTCCCAAGGGATGCTGAGATCCCTTGGGACTCCCAACAGGTGGACCCTCTGGTGATCAGGTGTCATACAGGTTACAAGGGGTTAAATACATAACACATCTGACCTCTCGGGTGGATATAAAATATACCATTTCACTATTCGAAGAAAAGAAAGACTTGCATTTGAATAGTGCCTTCCATGATCACCAGATGTCCCAAAGCGCTTTAAAGCTAATGAAGTATTTTTTGGAAGTGTAGTCACTGTTGTAATGTACGAAACGTGGCAGCAAGCTCCCACAAACATCAATGTGATAATGACCAGATAACCTGTTTTAGATGTTGATTGAGGGATCATTATTGGCCAGGAAACTGGGATAATTCCCCTACTCTTCTTAGAAATAGTGTCATAGGATATTTTATGCCCACCTGAGAGGGCAGACAAGGCTCGGTTTAACGTCTCATCTGAAAGACGGCACATTCGATAGTGCAGCATTCCCTTAGTACTGCACTGGAGTGTCGGTCTAAATTTTTGTGCTCAAGCCTCTGGAGTGGGACTCGGAGGTGAGTGTGCTACCAACTGAGCCACAGCTGACAGAAGAGCAGGGGAGTTCTCCTGGGTGTCCTGGCCAATAGTTATCCCTCAAGCAACATCACTAAAACAAATTGTCTGGTCATTATCTCATTGCTGTTTTTAGGACCTTGCTGTGTGCTAATTGGCTGCCATCTTTTCTTACATTACAACAGTGACTACACTTCAGAAATACTTCATTGGTTATGAAGTGCGTTGGGACATGCTCAGTTTGTGAATCGTGCTTTGAAATGCAATTCTTTCTTTTAATCCTTTGTGTTCCAGAGACACATTTTTTGGATGCTCTCTCAGGGTATAAATTTATGGATGCGCTTATTTGTAACACCAAAACGCTCTGATTGGGTCCCCATGATCACATGACCAATTGCTGATTGGTCTCCTTGGAGGATAAGACACACCCAGCAGTTTATCTGGAATGTGTAATTAGAACCGCTCTGCCTATGTAATCAGTGACTTTGCAAAGTGTAATTCGAGCCATTCTGACTGCCGCCTCCAGCTCACTTGGAACACATAGGGCTTACTCTCACGGGTTAAGACCTTCTCCCACACCCCAAACAAGTTCCTGCACCCACCGCCCAAGTGACTGACCACCTTCTCCCACCGCCTCTCTCCCCACCCCCCTCACCCCCCTCACCCTCCCCGTAATGTATTTGCTTCATAGGTCCTTGCCTTAAGAATTCATAGCAACACATTGCTATTAAGAACTAGTTTATTAATTAGAAGTGGTTTATTAATAAAGGTTTAACAATCACACTACACATTACCAGTTCATCCACTCGGCGCAAAACTGCATACCACATCGTGAATGACCTAGACTCAACCTACTGGGGTTTTATTGAGTCCTGAGAACAACACATCATTGGCTAAGCCATTCACAATGCGACAGCTCGACAAATCTGTGAGCATACTCACAGATGCATATATTACACCCCACTCCTGACCTAATCCCCCTGCCCAGGTTCCTCCTGGGTAAAATGATGGAATCAATTATTAAGGATGTCATAGCAGCGCATTTGGAAAGAGGTGACATGATAGGTCCAAGTCAGCATGGATTTGTGAAAGGGAAATCATGCTTGACAAATCTTCTGGAATTTTTTGAGGATGTTTCCAGTAGAGTGGACAAGGGAGAACCAGTTGATGTGGTATATTTGGACTTTCAGAAGGCTTTCGACAAGGTCCCACACACGAGATTAATGTGCAAAGTTAAAGCACATGGGATTGGGGTAGTGTGCTGACATGGATTGTGAACTGGTTGTCAGACAGGAAGCAAAGAGTAGGAGTAAATGGGTACTTTTCAAAATAGCAGGCAGTGACTAGTGGGATACCGCAAGGTTCTGTGCTGGGGCCCCAGCTGTTTACACTGTACATTAATGATTTAGACGAGGGGATTAAATGTAGTATCTCCAAATTTGCGGATGACACTAAGTTGGGTGGCAGTGTGAGCTGCGAGGAGGATGCTATGAGGCTGCAGAGTGACTTGGATAGGTTAGGTGAGTGGGCAAATGCATGGCAGATGAAGTATAATGTGGATAAATGTGAGGTTATCCATTTTGGTGGTGAAAACAGAGAGACAGACTATTATCTGAATGGTGACAGATTAGGAAAAGGGGAGGTGCAACGAGACCTGGGTGTCATGGTACATCAGTCATTGAAGGTTGGCATGCAGGTACAGCAGGCGGTTAAGAAAGCAAATGGCATGTTGGCCTTCATAGTGAGGGGATTTGAGTACAGGGGCAGGGAGGTGTTGCTATAGTTGTACAGGGCCTTGGTGAGGCCACACCTGGAGTATTGTGTACAGCTTTGGTCTCCTAATCTGAGGAAGGACATTCTTGCTATTGAGGGAGTGCAGCGAAGGTTCACCAGACTGATTCCTGGGATGGCGGGACTGACCTATCAAGAAAGATTGGATCAACTGGGCTTGTATTCACTGGAGTTCAGAAGAATGAGAGGGGACCTCATAGAAACGTTTAAAATTCTGATGGGTTTAGACAGGTAAGATGCAGGAAGAATGTTCCCAATGTTGGGGAAGTCCAGAACCAGGGGTCACAGTCTAAGGATAACGGGTAAGCCATTTAGGACTGAGATGAGGAGAAACTTCTTCACCCAGAGAGTGGTGAACCTGTGGAATTCTCTACCACAGAAAGTTGTTGAGGCCAATTCACTAAATATATTCAAAAAGGAGTTAGATGAAGTCCTTACTACTAGGGGGATCAAGGGATATGGCGAGAAAGCAGGAAGGGGGTACTGAAGTTGCATGTTCAGCTATGAACTCATTGAATGGCGGTGCAGGCTAGAAGGGCCGAATGGCCTACTCTTGCACCTATTTTCTATGTTTCCATGAATTCATAACCTTCTCTCCTCCCCCACCCCACTCCCCCAACCGCCCCTCGCCATAAATGGAGCATTGTGTGTGGGTCACGGATTGTTATCAGGTTTATTGGGTGTGAAGTGAATAGTGACAGTGTTGTGACTTCCTGGTGTCGGCCATTCCAAATATGTCACTTGTCGCACACACACCGAGCCTTTCTAGAAATCAACCAGCTGTCGGGGGAGGTGAGTGAGAACGTGATCCATCTTCCCTGACTTCCCTCTCCGATCCCCTCACCCCCCCCCCCCAGTCTTTCATTTCCCCCTCTTCCCCCCCCCCACCCCAAGTCTCGCACTCTCTCTCTCTCTCTCTCTCCCCTTCTCTTCCCCCGCCCCCCCCAGTCTCACTCGCTCTCCCTTCTACCCCCCCACACCCAGTCTCGCTTGCTCACCACCCCCCCCACCTCAGTCTCGCTTGCTTTCCCCCCCGTCCCCCACCCCAGTCTCGCTCGCCCTCCCTCCTTGCGCCCCCCGCCGCTCGCTCGCCCTCCCTCCCTTCCCCCTCTGATTTTTCTCTCTTTCAGAAGGTCACGAAAATGTTTGTGTAAATAGTCAGTGATATTCTAGGCAAAAGTCCTGGAGATAGCCCAAAAGCCCTCGAAGCAGCTCCAGCGGCAATGAGCCCCACGCGATTTGTGGTTCGGCCGCACTGCCTGTTTCCTCGCATATCGCACTGCACATGCACGATCGGATACACAGTCCTTAACCAACCCACCCCCCACACGAGGCCTCCGATCCTTCCCAGGCCTCCAATCCCCACCATGATGCCCACACCCCACCGATGATGCTGTGGCTGGCCCCAATTCTCTGTTTCCCATTCCCCCGCCCCCCCGATGCTCCGGCCGACCCTCAGTTCGATTTCCAATCCCCTCCTCCTTAAAACCGATCGTTTCCCACCCCCCCGCCCTCTCCTCACCTACCTGGAGAAAATTCTGGCCCTTTCCTTTTGGCTGAAAACCAAACTTTTGAAGCCATTCTTTAGCCTGTCATTTTCATCTCCAAAATGGTCAATGGAATGAAGGAGGCAAAAGAAAAATAAGTAAAGATTAATTTTTTTTGAAAAAATAGAGCGAACTATATTAAATAGAACTAGAGGGAAATTATAGTTGAAAATAATTACAATAGGGAATTGGGAGGGCGGGGGTTGGAATGGCACAAGCCAAGACCACTTAAAACAATTGTTTTTATAAAATAGTGATTTTTTTTTCCCCCCCTTATGTTGTCAGCTTGGTTCGGTGATAGCACTCTTGCCGTTGAGTAGAAGGTGGTGAGATCTAGCCCCATTCCAAGATTTGAGCACATAATCTTGGCTTAAATTCATACTGAGGCAGTGTTGCATCGTCAGAAATACAATGTTCCAGGTGAAACATTAATCCATCTGCCTGTTCAGGATATGTACAAGATCTCGTGGCCCTACTTGAAGGAAGAGCAGGTTGTCCTTCCGTCGTCTTGAACAACATTTCTTCTGCAATCAATATCACCAAAAAAGAGATTAAGTGGTCAATTATCTAATTGCTGTTTGTGGGTCCTTGCTGTGTGCAAAATGGCTGCTGTTTTTGCCAACAAAACAAGAATGACTACACTTTAAAGTCATTCATTGTATATTGAGTACTTTGGGGTGTTTCTGAGCAATGTGATCAGTCCCTATGTAAATATAAGTTCTTTGTGTCGTTAATATTACAGTAACAAAACTATTTCGGCTATTAGTGTGCTTTTTTCAGAGCCCTAATTCACAAGCTTGAAAACAGGAACTTCCTTGAACCCGCTGACAGTTTAATGATTGTCTATCTTTTTTCTGTAATGACTGAATACCCTGAGTAGGGAGATTGAGGTGGAGTGACTTGCAATCTGCAAAAACACCCTAAAATCAAACGAAAACCTGAAGGAAAACTGTGTCATATGAGTAAACTTTCGTGCATTACTGCAACTTTTTATTTTTCCTCAACCTGTCAGCTGTGTGACTAAGCTTTGATGCAGTTTGAATATAGAAACATAGAAACATAGAAAATAGGTGCAGGAGTAGGCCATTCGGCCCTTCTAGCCTGCACCGCCATTCAATGAGTTCATGGCGGTGCATTGTTTAAAATTCTTTTGTCAACATTCCAGGCCTAAGCAACTCTTCAAATAGGTTTAGCTTGGGTTTTCTGATTGGATACACCAAATAATTTTGTGTAAATTGGATGAACCCGATTGGAAAATTAGGGCGGCATTCCACAATGCCAGAACTTGGCCTAATTTTGCAATTGCTCCATTTTCTGTTGTAATTTCTGGTGGTTACGGAAAGCACCCACCTATTTTTTAATTAGTTTTATGCAAATTGAGTTAAAATAACATCATGCACGCCACTTTCCATCTCTGCTGTCTCATTTGTGCTGTTTCATCGTCTCGCTCATTTAAAACAGGTGTCCAGGGTTGCTTGGCACTCAGTGTATGGCGGAAACAAATTTGAAAAACCCAGTATCAAAGTTTGTAACATCTGTACGAAGCTTATTTCAGACTCTTTTTGCTGTCAATTACTTTGTGCCATTTGCTGTGGGGCTGCTATTTCTCCCCCACCACTTCACACAGGGCGCATTGGGTTTTCCTTCAGGAATTCCCCTGCATCTTTGATTTTTGGAACAAGCTTACTAGAAGAAGCAATTTTATGCCCTTCCCAATTGGGACAGCATGCCAGAACCATGTAATTTTACAAAGAGGCAGGATTCCTACACACTTCCTTGTGCAATGCCAAGTCCTATGTCAACAGCAAAGGATTACTTATTGTTTTGATTCACTTGAGAGCCTATGGGCCCAAGTTTCCACACGCGCCTAGAACGGCGCAATCCCGACCTGGACGCCCGTTTTTCGCACCACAAAGTGCGCCTAAAAAAATCCTCCGTATTCGCCACCTCCCTGCAGGTCCTCTGGCCCTCGGCGCAGCGCAGCACGAGCTGTAGGGGGCGGAGCCAGGTCCCTGCGCTGAAAACAGTGCCAGGACCTCTGCACATGCGCGTTACAGTGGGCACGCAAGTGCAGTAGCTCCAGGCGTCGAACTGTGTGGGAGGGGCCCGAAGCACGCAGCCCCTAGCCCTGGCCGAATGGCCTCACTGGGGCTGCGTGAATAAGGCTCCTCCCACGGCCAGCTCCTGCTTCCCCCCCCCCCGCCCCTCCCCTGCCTCCGGACCGGACCCGACACCCGTGCTCCTGTTCCCGCTCCCCGACTGGACCCGACCCGCGCTCCTGTTCCCGCTCCGCCCCCCCCCCCCCCCCCCGGACTGGACCCGACCCGACCCGCGCTCCTGTTCCCGCTCCCCGCCCCCCCGACTGGACCCGACCCGACCCGCGTTCCCGCCCCCCGACCCGACCCCCCCTCCCCCACTGGACCCGACCCGACCCCCGCTCCCGGACTGTATCTGACCTGACCTTCCCCCCCTCCCTTCCCATTCCTCTCTCTCCCCATTCCTCTCGCTCTCTCGCTCTCTCTCTCGCTCTCTCCCACTCCCTCCCTCCCGACCTGAACCGAACCTCCCCGACCCGACCCAACTCAATGCCACCCACCTGTAAATCGGGTGCTGGGGACGGGCCCTGCCCGAAGTCTCGGGCCGGCCCGTTCAGCCTTCGGTCCCGAAAGGCTTGCCTGAAGCACTTTCACACAGGTCGGAAGATGGTTTATTTAATCTTTTCTTTGCTTATAAATGTTTATTCAGGTTGGATTTATTTGTATAATATTTGTATAAGTATAAATAAGGATTTATTATAGAATTGAATGACTTCCCTTCCCCCCCCCCCCCCCCCCCCCCCCCACCTCGTTCTGGACGCCTAATTTGTAACCTGCGCCTGATTTTTTAATGTGTAGAACAGGTTTTTTCAGTTCTACAAAAATCTTCACTTGCTCCATTCTACTTTAGTTTGGAGTACGTTTTCACTGTGGAAACTTTGAAATCAGGCGTCAGTGGCCGGACACGTCCCCTTTTGAAGAAAAAATTCTGTTCCAAAGTAGAACTGTTCTACCTGACTAGAACTGCAGAAAAAAAAATGTGGAGAATTGCGATTTCTAAGATAGTTCGTTCTCCACCAGTTGCTCCTAAAAATCAGGCACAAATCACGTGGAAACTTGGGCCCTATACACTGCGAATTGCATCTGGAGTAGAGAGTTAGGTTTTGATCTTTGAAAATGTGTCAAAGTATTGGAAGAAATCCAGACTGATTCTTGAACTTGGAGGCCAGAGTCTACCCTGGGACTTTGCTCTCCAGATAAGCAGAGGATAAGGAGGTTGGATAGAGGTTTTTAAGATTTTTATGAGAATGTGGATCCAGGAAGATTTCCTGTTGGCCCCAGGATTTGAGGATGATGGACACTGTTTAAAGTTAAGAGTTAAAGAAAAATAAGAAATTTAGGTAAGTGTTTTATTGTGGAATAGTTGATGGTAGAACAGAAAACTACAGCAAGTTTAAAAAAGGCACCATGAAAGAAATGGGATAAAGGGCTATTAATTCTATAATCACAATAAGGAACTTAATGGGAGGTTAGAACGGGTAGGCAAGATGGACCAATGTTCTTCTCTTGCCCAAAACACCTGTTGTGCTGCTGCATGGACAATCTGGCCCTGCCACATTGGAGCGGGTGGCAGGAGGGCAGATATACTGATAGCACCATCTTTCATGCTCGCTCCTGCCTTGCTACTAGTCTTGGGCACTGGCTCAGTATGGCCATAGATCTGCAGGAAAGCAGACTTAATGGTCCACATAAGATCAATGAAACGTTCACTGAGCGTGTCAAGACTGGAAGAGACAGCCCTCTCCTTTCTGGCACTCCAAGCCTATTTGACAGCAGTCTTGGTGTCCATGCTTAGGGACTCTGTCATGGAGGCCTCTGCTGCATATGCACCTGGAGCTGTCACAATCTCCATGGTGGAGTGCAGCATTGTGATATCGACCTCCAATGTGCTGTTCCTGCTGCTTGTGGACTCCCCCACTTGAGCTACCATCTGCAGCACACTGTCTGATACAACCATCCGTGACTGCAACAACCTTGATACAGGCATCATTTAAAAAAAAAAACAAAGTTTGAGATCTAGATCCACAGGCTCTTCAGCCGAGAGGCAATCCATCCCGATCTTCCAGCCAGCAACATCTTCGTCAGGCTGTGCGTGGCATCCAGTGCCTTTCCCTTTGGCTCCTAGTCTAACACCCCTGGTAGATATCTGTAAGCTGGTGCTTGGGAGGGATAGAGTGAGTGATGGTGTGTCCTGGCAGTACCAGGTGCAGTGGAACCTGTGTAATCTTCCTCTGGGACTTGTAGAGGAGGAAAAAATAAAGAGATGTTAGAATGGTTCCTGAGGATCAGAGTATGCATCACTTTTTCAGTAGAGGAAGTGGCTTGAAGGTTTCATGATGCAGTTCACTTTGGGTGGAGGAGGGTGGCGGAATTACCTTTCATTATCATGTTCTGATATGCATTTATATGCTGCAATTGTACTTCTCCCCATGCAGCTCATATATGGCAGATATATATTTTACAAGCTTTTTGTGAGGCAAAAGCATGCAGTGACTTGCGCTGTAAAGTGAGAGTGTGTGTGAATGAGCGTTGGGCTGTAACAGGATTCGGCTTGATTTTAGTCCTCTCTCCTCCATGGTCGAATATCCAATTGCCACAATCGATGTCTCTCAGGAATATTGGCCATTTGGGTGAAGCCCCGAAAGGTATGGAACCACACCCCAGTGAGAAGTCACTGCTTACAGGAATGGAGTGGGGCAGAAAATTAAACAATTGCTATGTGCTTGAATATTTATTACATTTGGAAGAATTCTGATCATTTCGAGAAAAGTAAAAGCACAGGCAGAACAGTGCTTTCGACTTTTTCTCAACAGGAAAATTCCTAGGAGTATTCTAGCTTCTAAAAATATCCTACAGTTTCATTGCTGCACATTTTCAGTGTTAACACAATTAAATTCATAATTCAGCTGTAGGTTTATTGTATACATATGGAATACTGATTGCACTGTGTGAATGAAGAGTGAACAAATAAACATATGAAAATACAGGACCGGAAACGTCTGCACGCCATCTTGCTGGCTCTGAAAACTTCTCAGTCACCCATTTATCAAATATTTATCCAATTCTCCACACTATCTCGATCTAGATGAAGGTCTAAGGTTTTCTGAGAGGCTGCTTTCAGTCGTGAATATTTAAACAATTGAGAACTCATGAGTAAATATTGTTTTTGTGATTGTTTCAAGAAGATAAAAGAGCCATTGTTAAATATATTCTCTTTCTGATGCCTAATTCCCCCAACAAATAAAACTAAGTGATTTACACCTGTTAATAAAGATGATTGTTACACCTCTGTTGAACAATGAGTAATTTTGAATAAGTCCTCCATTTTGTTTGTTATACATGTTGCAGTTGTGGATTTCTACCTCTTAGTTTAAAGAATAATATATCGGTCTGGGAAAAGTGAAGAACCCACATCCATTGATGGTAGGTAAAAGGGATTTATTCTTAAACCAGTATCATCAGCCATGTTCAGTTTGAGGCCCTCCTTGTAATCAATGAAACCAAATCAGTGATTATTTAAAAATTTAAAATCTCAAGGTGGAATCTGAAAATGGGAACAAGGCAGAGAGGTACATTGTTATGATTTATAAGAACATAGTTTTAAACAACTTGCATTTATATAGCGCCTTCAACGTAATAAGATCCCATGGCGCTTCACAAGAGCATTATCAGACAAAATGTGACACCAGGTGAAGCGATATTAGAACAGGTGACCAAAAGCTTGGTCAAAGAGGCAGGTTTTAAGAGCGACTTAAAGAAGGCGAGAAAGATAGAGGTCCAGGGAAGGAATTCCAGAGTTTAGAGTCAAGGCAGTGGAAGGCACGGCAACCAATGGTGGAGCGATTAAAATAGTGAATGCGCAAGAGGCCAGAATTGGAGGAGCCCAGATATCTTGGAGTGTTGTAAGGCTGGAGGATGTTAGAGATAAGCAGGGTGAGACCAAGGAGGGATTTGAACATGAGGATGAGAATTTTAAAATTAAGGCGTTACTGGCCCGGGAGCTAATGTAGGTCAGTGATCACAGGGATGATGGATGAACGTGATTGAGGATGTCAGCAGCAGGTGAGCTTAGGCAGAGGCAAAGCCTGATGATATTATGGAGGTGAAAGTAGGCAGTCTTGGTGATGGAAAGTACATGGGGTTGGAAGCTCAGCTCAGGGTCAAAGGCTGTGAACAGTCAGGTTCAGACTCAGACAGTGGCCAGAGAGGGGGATGGAGTCAATGGGTAGGGAACAGAGTTGGTCGTCTCAATAATTAGTTGGAGGTAATTCTGGATGTCTGACAAACAGCATGACAAATTCGAGCCAGTGGCAGGGTGGTGATGAAATAGAGCTGGCATTTAACTTAATTTTGCATTTAAAAGAACATAAAATGGCTGTGTTGAGTTTATTAAATGTTTTACTGTATGATTCATGTGTAATGTTTTTTTTAATTAAGCTTTCTTATAACTTCTTGCTGGATTACTGTTCCGTGGACACCTTGAAGGCAATTTAACCTGTCAATCAGGCTGGCTGTTGGGCAGGAAACCTGCCGAAAAAAATTAAGACGTTCTGCTGTTAATTTCAGCAGGACATCCAGGAAACCCTTGCTTCCAGATTTCCTTTCTGGAAATCCTCCCCGCTCTTTCCACAGCCCCGAGTAAATATCGGGGCCCTTTAGCCTATGGTAACTCATTCAAGTGTGGGCCTTGACGGTGAGTGTTAACAGGCTATTTCCCCACAAGGGACAGCACACCTAACCTGATCCTATCTGCACCCAATCTCCAAACAGATACACTTCCACAGGGGCCATTTTTTAGCGATTGGGAACGAGAACCGAACCCAGAGAGCTGAGGCTAATTGTGGTGCCCCCAGATCAGGCCAAGGATCGAACCTAGGACCTTCCTGGTCTAGTTCAGTTACTTAATAAAGTCATCGGTATAGCCACTAGAAACTGATTAATTTGTCACACATTGTGCATTGCATTCAGAAACTATTTAAAATTTTCTGCAATTAAGATCCCAGAACTTTCATAATGAAATTGAAATTCATGGCTCTTTTAGAGGATGCCAATTGCAGAGTGAGGAATTAGCAAGGTAGAGGCATTTTGTCACACTCTGTTCATGACTTTTACATATAGGGAATTTAATTGTCAACAAATGCTTTCAGAATTTGTTATAACTGTGTATCAAATTAATAAGTTTAAAGTGAACATGTGGAATATAGTAACTTCAGTATCTGAAGAATGATTGAAACTTCTGAGCAACGTGATTCCCTGACAACAGAGGAAAAGGGATGGTGATCTGTCAAGCCCCATGCATTGTAAATTCCACCAAATTGTTAGAAAAGTATAACATTTATTTTAATTTTGTATTTTTAACATGCACTTTGTGTATGAGTTACATATTGTGGAATGACTGGGGTAGATTTTGACTGGGCGATAGTTTAAAACGGGTGATAGTGAATTGGCAGCCCTTTTTACATCACCTTCGATTTTTATTTCCGTTGGTTTCAAAATCTGCCCCAATATTTCTAAACTTCTTTCACAAAAATCCAAACAATAAAGTAATTTTGAAATTCAGCCACTCCTGTTACATTGTGGAGAAGACTGGGTTTCAGAAAGATTTGACCTAACTGCCAGAGTTCAAATGTAAGCTAATAGCAGATGTCCTCATTTATTTTTAAATAGTAGGGGCTTCGTGTGACACAGAACTAGTTTGTTCAATGGTGAATATGTGGAATCAGATTTACTAAGAAACCCGTTTGACTTTTACATACAAATTGATTTTGTCTCTTATTAGTCAGAGTTGCATATTATAACGATTAAATAAAAACTGCAAATGCTGAATTTCTGAATGGGGAACAGAAAATCAGAAAATGGAAATACACAGCAGGCCCATCAGCATCAAATCCATTTCTTTGCATCATTAATATTTGACCCTTGACTTTTCCCTGTTTGTTTTAGTCAGTCTATTAAGGACCCTTCCTTTCCCAGATAAAGTTTCTACCTGCGATCTTAATCTATCTCTGTATGTTGTTTATTTCTAGAATTTTTTTGTTTTTACACATTTTAACCTTTTTTGTATGCTGTCTTTATTTGAAAATATTCACGGGGGAACTGTACGATTTGATCTGGAAACCACTGCTCTCTTAATTGGAAAGTTGTATGGGAAATTGTTTTGATTCATCGAAGAACCTAATATATCTGAGAATTCCCAGAGGTAGTTTTGACACATTAGAAATTAAAAGCAGGAACTTTGAAACAGCTTGAGCATCATTTCAAAGCTGTCCAAGTGTTGAAAACCAACGGTTGAAAGGAGACCGAGTTTGTAGTGCACTAATTAATTATTCATAAATTTGATGGAAACATTTAAACTATATCAAAAGACAGGATTTCTAGGGATAAGTAACTCATTGGGCCCAAGTTTCCACATGATTTGCGCCTGATTTTTAGGAGCAACTGGTGGAGAACGGACTATCTTAGAAATCGCAATTCTCCACTTTTTTTCTGCAGTTCTAGTCAGGTAGAACAGTTCCACTTTGGAACAGAATTTTTTCTTCAAAAGGGGGCGTGTCCGGCCACTGACGCCTGATTTGAAAGTTTCCACAGTGAAAATGTGCTCCAAACTAAAGTAGAATGGAGCAAGTGAAGATTTTTGTAGAACTGAAAAAAACCTGTTCTACACATTAAAAAAATCAGGCGCAGGTTACAAATTAGGCGTCCAGAACGAGGTGGGGAGGGGGGGGGGGGAAGTCATTAAATTCTATAATAAATCCTTATTTATACTTATACAAATATTATACAAATAAATTTATAAGCAAAGAAAAGATTAAATAAACCATCTTCCTACCTGTGTGAAAGTGCTTCAGCCACGGAGAATTCTGCGGGGGGGGGGGGGGGGGGAAAGCCGTTCGTTCCCGCGGAGGGGGGGGGGGGGAGGAGGAAGCCGTTCGTTCCCGCGGAGGGGGGGGGGGGGAGGAGGAAGCCGTTCGTTCCCGCAGGGGGTGGGGGGGGAGGGAAACGGCTGCCTCAACTTTCTGAGGCTTCCTGCAGCCTTCTCACTGCTGCAAGAAGCCTCAGTGCTGATGTGCTGATGGCAATGTGCTTTTATTAAAAAATGTTCAAAAATTAAACAGCTACAAAGAACAACAAAAATGGCCGAGTGCCAATGTTTCCTTCACACTGCGCGTGCGCCAACGCTCCAACGCGCACGCGCAGCGTTGCCGGCAGGAAAAAAACTAATTTAAATGGTACCTGCCCCCTCCCACTTACAAAATCGGCGCGAGTATAGGCTCCGCCCCCCTGGGCGCCGCGCCAAGCAGACATGGAGCTGCAGGGCGCTCCAGAATCGCGCGTTTTTTTTCTGCCGCTGTTTTTGGCACGAAAAACGGCCGCCCAGCTCGGAGGGGCGCCCGTTTTTTATCGTGTGGAAACTTGGGCCCATTATAACTATTCTCCTTTTGTGTTTGATGTACACATTGTACTTTTACTATTTGTCAATAAATTGACTAGTTACTTTAGTCCAGTGGAGAATATCTGCCAGTTCAGAAAATGTATTAGTGTGGTTTAAAACTGTTCAATCTAGTAAGCAAATTACTGCAAGTCAGTAGGTGTTAGTCCTTGTTGACCTCAGGAAGAGCAGAATACAGATAAGGTACAGCTTCTTGTCGTCGAGGACAGAGGTCCACTTACAAAATGGCTAGGGGCCAAAATTGGCCCTTCATATAAGGCCTCTGGCCGCCTGAAAGTGGCGGCCAAGAGTTGGTGCGGAATGACTGCCGAGTTGTGGCAGACTCGCCGACGCTCTCTGCATTGCCCTGAAGGGTTTTTCCGGCAGTGAGGATATCTGCCCCGCTCTCTCCACTTCCACCCCGTTCCAGCAGATGCGTCGTTAACGACATCATCAAATCGCACACCGCCTCTGCACCGCCCCGGAAGCTAAATTCAGCTCAAATCGTCTTCCAGCCGCCTGTCAGTGCCAACGACAGGTTTTTGGGTCGGTACACACTGCTTGCTCAAGACCGCCAGCGGCATTTAAAGGCATATTGCGTCTAGCAGCATTCTTTTCGGGGCGATTTTTTCGGACTTTTTCAACCATTGCGAGTAGCCTTGTTGACAGCAGGATTGCGTTAAAGTAGCCCTGGCTCTTCATTCTCTACAACAGAGAGCCATGATTGAGGAGGCTGGACTTGTAGGTGATAGCTAACTGAGGTCCGCGCTGGCAGCGGAATGCCTCCTGCACATTGTGCGCGGCAGGGAGGCACGCGGGAGAAGGTGGCGCTGGGTCCAATGGCTGGTGAGGCAGCGGGTAAGCGACACAGCACACATGGCTGAGGAACATGAAGGCCATGGAAATGGCGACAGAGCTGAACCCAGAAAAGTGCACAAAGAGGGACCTCCGGAAGGGACTGCCGTCAGAAGGGGGGGGGGGGGGGGGGTAACAGGTATGCAGACCCCTCTCGCAACATTGTGGGCCAGATGGACAGAAGGCAGATGCTTGCCAGGAACAGAGGCTGAGGACCAACTAGAGCAGGAGGGAGAAGGCAATGAGGCATCTGTCAGAGAAAGACGCTTACATAGGGACTTTTGCCACCACGTCTATCATCAAAGGGTCTATAGACAGCAGTTCTCCTACATGGACGTGACGAATGACCAGTGTCTCTGGAAGCTGCGATTCCGCAAGAACGTCGTGATGGAGCTGTGCAATCTCCTGTAGCCAGACCTGCAGCCTCAAACAACGTTGAGGACACCTCTGACCGTCGCATCAAAGGTCACCATCGCCCTGAATTTCTATGCGACATTTTTTTCAAGTTGCAACAGCAGACATCTCCCAGTTCGCCGTGCATAGCTCCATCCATCAGGTGGCACATGCTCTGTATAAGAGGAGGAGGGACTATGTATCCTTCCCTACGAGCAGGGAGAAGCAGTTGGAGCGGTACACTGGATTCTTCAGGATAGCAGCGTTCCCAGGGTCCAGGACGCATAGACTGCACCCACGTCGCATTGAGGGCGCTGCAGACCAATCCCGAGGTCTTCCGTAAGCGCAAGGGATTTCTCTCCCTCAATGTCCAGCTGCTGTGCGACCATAACCACCAAATGTTGGCAGTTGATGCCCGGTATGCTGGCAGCAGCCACAATGCTTTCATCCTGCGGCAGACTGGTATGACTGGCATCTTTACTGGGCCAAACCAAGATTGCGGCTAGCTCCTAGGAGATGAGTGCTACCCACTGTGCACTTGGCTGCTGACTCCCCTTCACCACCCCAGGACTGCTGCACAGCAATCATACAATCACTCTCATTCAACCACCAGGTGCATCATTGAGCAGACCATCAGAATCCTTTAAACAGAGGTTCCATTGCCTGGATCTTTCAGGAGGTGTGCTGCAGTACTCGCCTGAGCCAGTGTTCCTATTCGTCGTCGTCTGCTGAATGCTTCACAACCTGGCAATCATGAGAGCACAACCATTGGAGGACGAGACAGCAGTACCACCGGAGGAGGACCAGGAGGGGGAGGTGTAGGAGAACGATGCACAGGAGGAGGAGGAGGACCAGGATGTGGGTCTTCAGCCATTCAGGAGGAGGCGTCGCTCTCTAGACCCTGCAAGGGAAGTCCTAAACTGTCTCATTGCTGCTCGTTTCTGCTGAGTTCATCTGCACTTTAGCCTTCATCTGTGCATCTCCATGGGCAAACCAATGAGCCCTTTCACACAACATTCCCCATAGTGAAATGAGACCTGCACAGATATTCAAACCCAAAATAAAGATTTATTAGACCAGAAATAATGGATCCACGAAACATACACATTATCAATTCTCACCCTTGTCCATTTCCTTGTAACCCCTATTCTGGAACTACGCACAATGTCACCCCTGTGGCTGCATCATGGCCATAGGAAGGCTACTGTATTTCAGGTGCAGAAGCTACAGATGTTCTTCTAGGATGCCCTCAACCAGCTCTGGCCCTGGAAGGGCTGGCTGCAAACTGGCCCACATCCTCCTCGGCGCCTTCAGTCGGAATTGGCTGGGATGAATCCATGGTTGGCAGCAATGGCGGAGTGGCAGGTCTCAGCTCAGGACTGCTGTGATCCTGAGAGCGCACATCAGGATCCTGGTCTGATGAGCCTACGCCACTCCCCCGGGGCAGCACCTCACCATCACCACCAATCTGCTGGAGCACAGGTCGGTGGGGTGGCGCGACACCAGAAGGATCACGGTGGACCCAGCAGCGATGGCAGCAGTCAGATCTCGCGTGGCATCCAGCTGAGACTGCATGAGAGCAGACACCGTCTCGATGTCACCAGAGACGGCAGCAGTAAGATGCTCCATGGCCTTTTGCTAAGAGCGCATGAGAGCATTCTGAGCTTTCAGGCCAGCGGCCATCCTCTCCAAAGCAGCACTCAGACGTTCGTTCCCTTGCACCTGTGCTGTAATGGCAGCTGCCACATCGCCCACGACACGTGGCATCACAGCTGGATCCGCACGGTCACTCTGGGAGTCCACCATCGTCTACACACTGGCAATGATGGGTTTTGTAATGCCCTTATGAATGACACCACGAGGCAATGTGTTGTACTCAAACTGTAGTGACCTTGGTCCTTTATTCGTAACTCCAGAGTGAGGCACAAGCATGGTAGGTAGCCTTTTATACTGGGCCCTGCACAATTATGCAGGTGACCCTCGGGTCTCCCACTGCAGTGCCCTCTGGTGAACAACCCCCGCCACAGGGGCAGGAAACCCCACTCTCCCCCAGTTGCACCCTCTAGTGGTTCCAGCGTAGTATATACACAGTGTGAACCTTATCGATAGTACATCAGGCAACAAGTCTCCATCTTGTGCAACTATACAGTGACTACACAGAGTATATCTATGGTCTGCATATATAACACTACTCTTCCCCAAGTCCTTTGTGCCGATTACCTTTGCACGATGTTCTCTGGCTTAGCTCTCCCCTTAAGTGCCAATAGCCCTTGCACCTTGGCTGTGTTTTGGCTTGGCTCTCTCCCTGTTAACCCCCAAGTCCTTTAGCCACAATGTTGAACAGTGGTCATCAGTTTGGATGGTTTGATGATGGAGTGGAGGTTCCAGTGGATTCTGGGTGTGATCCATGTATGTGACCATGGCTACATCCATCCATTCCCCCACCGCAAGATCATGCAGCAGGCCCATTGCACTGTGTCCAATCCTGTATGTTAATGTAAGTACAAAGAAAGAAAGTTACAGTTTGTATCCTGACATCTTGGTTCGATGACTTAGATTTGTTACGTTTTGCGGTCGTGCGCCAGGATTGGGTAGATAGCATTCATGGTTCAGTCATGGTAACAGTACAGGTATGTGAGGATGCAGGTTCCAGAGCAACCAGACGGGGTCCTAGTCATCTGATAGCAGCGCTGCGTGGTGGGCTTGGTTCGCTCACCTTGCCAGGACTCTGAGCCTTTGCTGTTGCCTAGTGGTGGTCAGAACAACAGATGTGTGTGGCCTCCCTGTCGTCATTTGAGAGCTGCAGAATCTTCTGCATGCTCTCTAACAGTGTTGGGAACCTGGCTGTTGCAGGTCCCGTTTGAGGAACTCGTTGGTTCTGACCTTTCGTTCGCAGACATGGCTGAGGTAGCGACTGGGTCTGGGGGCTGCGCCATCACCCGGGTGGTGGGCAATGGCGGCCGACTGCGCGTATTGGCGCCGTTTTCGTTTCCAGGTCCGTGGCGAAGAGTGCCATCGGGTGCCTGGGGCAGGGTATCAGGATCAGTGCCTTCACCCTCCTGCGGTCACTGGCTTGCTACTTTTGGGGACACTCTCTTCCCGACATCTCAACAACATTTTGTTCTTTACATTAGGAATAGTACTAATAGCTCGCAACAACATTTTGTTCACAATCTTAATCGGTTCGTTACATTGATTGCCATGCATACAATGTCTCTTAAGTTCCATTGGTTGCAGGTCTCCTTTAAGAGAACCCTGCTGGCTTTATCCCAATCAAATCCTTAGTTAGACACCACGTGTTAGTCCCTCAGCGTTGCACCTTGTGATGTGGCCGCGGCCATCTTTTTTTTCAACCACGCTGCACCACGCTGCAGCAGGGGCGCCATCTTGCCTCTGTCCTCGAGGTCGACTGCCTTGATCCTTCCCGCGATTCTGCCCAAAAGCTGGAAGAGTGCCTGTGAATTCGATCTTCCTCCCCAGGAGTCCTGCCACTGGAGCCGGAAAGGTACTTTTAGGTCGTTCCGGTTGGATCATTGCTAAGCAGTCGTGATGGACGGTCTGTGCCTCAGGTGCTGCGCTGGTCTGTTCTCTGATGCCAGGCCCAAGCGAAGGTGAAGTTTTGCTCTGCCTCTGAGCACGGGGGACATCGATTAGAAACATAGAAAATAGGTGCAGGAGTAGGCCATTTGGCCCTTCGAGCCTGCACCGCCATTCAGTAAGATCATGGCTGATCATTCCTTCAGTACCCCTTTCCTGCTTTGTCTCCATACCACTTGATCCCTTCAGCCATAAGGGCCTTTCTAACTCCCTCTTGAATATATCCAATGAATTGGCATCAACAACTCTCTGCAGCAGGGAATTCCACAGGTTAACAACTCTCTGAGTGAAGAAGTTTCTCCTCATCTCAGTCCTAAATGGCCTGCCCCTTATCCTAAGACTGTGTCCCCTGGTTCTGGACTTCCCCAACATCGGAACATTCTTTCTGCATCTAACCTGTCCAGTCCCATCAGAATCTTATATGTTTCTATGAGATCCCCTCTCATCCTTCTAAACTCCAGTGTATAAAGGCCCAGTTGATCCAGTCTCTCCTCATATGTCAGTCCAGCCATCCCTGGAATCAGTCTGGTGAATCTTCGCTGCACTCCTTCAGTAGCAAGAACGTCCTTCCTCAGATTAGGAGACCAAAACTGAACACAATATTCCAGGTGGGGCCAAACCAAGACCCTGTACAATTGCAGTAAGAGCTCCCTGCTCCAATACTCAAATCGCCTTGCTATGAAGGCCAACGTACCATTTGCCGCCTTCACCACCTGCTGTAGCTGCATGCCAACTTTCAAGGACTGATGAACCATGGCACCTGGGTCGCGCTGCACCTCCCCTTTTCCTAATTTGCCGCCTTTCAGATAATATTCTGTCTTCGCATTTTTGCCCCCAAAGTGGATAACCTCACATTTATCCACATTATACTGCATCTGGCTTGCATTTGCCCACTCACCTAACCTGTCCAAGTCACCCTGCAGCCTCCTAGCGTCCCCCTCACAGCTCACACCGCCACCCAGTTTAGTGTCATCTGCAAACTTGGAGATATTACACTGAATTCCATCATCTAAATCATTAATATATATTGTAAAGAGCTGGGGTCCCAGCACTGAGCCCTGCGGCACTCCATTAGTCACTGCCTGCCATTCTGAAAAGGACCCGTTTATCCCGACTCTCTGCTTCCTGTCTGCCAGCCAGTTCTCTATCCACTTCAGTACATTACCCCCAATACCATGTGCTTTGATTTTGCACACAATCTCTTGTGTGGGACCTTGTCAAAAGCCTTTTGGAAGTCCAAATACACCACATCCACTGGTTCTCCCATGTCCACTCTATTAGTTACATCCCCACAAAATTCCAGAAGATTTGTCAAGCATGATTTCCCTTTCATAAATCCATGCTGACTTGGACCAATCCTATCACTGCTTTCCAAATGCGCTGCTATTTCATCCTTAATGATTGATTACAACATTTTCCCCATTACTGATGTCAGGCTATAACCGGTCTATAATTACCCGCTTTCTCTCCCTCCTTTTTTAAAAAGTGGTGTTACATTAGCAACCCTCCAGTCCATAGGAACTGATCCAGAGTCAATAGACTGCTGGAAAATTATCACCAATGCATCCATTATTTCAAGGGCCTCTTCCTTAAGTACTCTGGGATGTAGACTATCAGGCCCTGGGGATTTATCGGCCTTCAATCCCGTCAATTTCCCTAACACAATTTCCCACCTAAAAAGGATATCCTTCAGTTCCTCCTTCTCACTAGACCCTCGGTCCCCTAGTACATCCGGAAGGTTATTTGTGTCTTCCTTTGTGAAGACAGAACCAAATTACTTGTTCAGTTGGTCTGCCATTTCTTTGTTCCTCAAAATAAATTCACCCGAATCCGACTGCAAGCAACCAACGTTTGTCTTCACTAATCTTTTTCTCTTCACATATCTATCGAAGCTTTTGCAGTCAGTTTTTATGTTTCCGGCAAGCTTCCGCTCGTACTCTATTTTCCCCCTCCTAATTAAATCCTTTGTCCTCCTCTGCTGAATTCTAAATTTCTCCCAGTCCTCCGGTTTGCTGCTTTTTCTGGCTATTTTGTATGCCTCTTCCTTGGATTAACACTATCCTTAATTTCCATGGTTAGCCACGGTTGAGCCACCTTCCCCGTTTTATTTTTACTCCAGACAGGGATGCATAATTGTTGAAGTTCATCCATGTGATCTTCAAATGTTTGCCATTGCCTATCCACCGTCAACCCTTTAAGTATCATTTGCTAGTCTAATTTAGCCAATTCGCGCCTCATACCGTCAAAGTTATCTTTCCTTAAGTTCAGGACCCTAGTTTCTGAATTAACTTTGTCACTCTCCATCTTAATAAAGAATTCTACTATATTATGGTCACTCTTCCCCAAGGGGCCTCGCACAACAAGATTGCTAATTAGTGCCTTCTCATTTCACATCACCCAGTCTAGGATGGCCAGCTCTCTAGTTGGTTCCTCAACATATTGGTCTCGAAAACCATCCCTAATACACTCCAAGAAATCCTCCTCCTCCGCATTGCTACCAGTTAGGTTAGCCCAATCAATATGTAGATTAAAGTCGCCCATGATTACTGCTGTACCTCGATTGCACACATCCCTAATTTCTTGTTTGATGCTGTCCCCAACCTCACTACTACTAGTTGGTGGTCTGTACACAACTCCCATTAGCGTTTTCTGCCCTTTGGTATTCCGTAGCTCCACTCATACCGATTCCACATCATCCAACTAATGTCCTTCCTTACAATTGCATTAATTTCCTCTTTAACCAGCAATGCCACCCTGCCTCCTTTTCCTTTCTGTCTATCCTTCCTAAATGCTGAATACCCTTGGATGTTGAGTGCTCAGCCTTGGTCACCCTGAAGCCATGTCTCCGTGATGCCAATCACTTTGTATCTGTTAACTGTTATCTGCGCAGTTAATTCGTCCACCTTATTCCGAATACTCATCGCATTGAGGCACAGAGCCTTCAGGCTAGTCTTTTTAACACTTTGATCCTTTAGAATTTTGCTGTAAAGTGGCCCTTTTTGTTTTTTGCCTTGGGTTTCTCTGCCCTCCACTTTTACTTTTCTCCTTTCTATCTTTTGCTTCTGTCTCCATTTTGTTTCCCTCTGTCTCCCTGCATAGGTTCCCATCCCCCTGCCATATTAGTTTAACTCCTCCCAAACAGCACTAGCAAACACTCCCCCTAGGACATTGGTTCTGGTCCTGCCCAGGTGCAGACCATCTGGTTTGTACTGGTCCTACCTCCCCCAGAACCGGTTCCAATGCTCCAGGAAGTTGAATCCCTCCCTGCTGCACCACTGCTCAAGCCACGTATTCATCTGAGCTGTCCTGCGATTCCTACTCTGACTAGCACGTGGCACTGGTAGCAATCCTGAGATTACTACTTTTGAGGTTCTACTTTTTAAATTTAACTCCTAGCTCCCTAATTTTGTCTCGTAGGATCTCATCCCATTTTTTACCTATATCGTTGGTACCTATATGTACCACGACAACTGGCTGTTCACCCTTCCTTTTTAGAATGTCCTGCACCCGCTCCGAGACATCCTTGACCCTTGCACCAGGGAGGCAACATACCGTCCTGGAGTCTTGGTTGCGGCCGCAGCAACGTCTACCTATTCCCCTTACAATAGAATCCCCTATCACTATCGCTCTCCCACTCTTTTTCCTGCCCTCCTGTGCAGCAGAGCCACCCACGGTGCCATGGACTTGGCTGCTGCTGCCCTCCCCTGATGAATCATCCCCTCCAACAGTACCCAAAGCGGTGTATCTGTTTTGCAGGGGGATGACCGCAGGGGATTCCTGCACTACCTTTCTTCCACTGCTATTCCTGTTAGTCTTCCATTCCCTATCTGGCTGTGTACCCTTTTCCTGCAGTAAGACCAACTCGCTAAACGTGCTATTCATGTCATTCTCAGCATCGTACATGCTCCAGAGTGAATCCACCCGCAGCTCCAGTGCCGCAATGCGGTCTGTTAGGATCTGCAGGCGGATACACTTCCTACACACATCGTCGTCAGGGACACTGAAAGCGTCCCTGACTTCCCACATAGTACAGGAGGAGCATAATATTTGTCCGAGCTGTCCCGCCATGACTTAACCCTTAGATAAACTTAATTTGGCAACAGTGCTAAACGTTACTTACTGATAAAGAAAAAGCAAAAGAAAAACTACTTATCAATCACTTACCCCCTTGGCTGTGACATAGAAGCGTAGAAACATAGAAAATAGGTGCAGGAGTAGGCCCATTCGGCCCTTCGAGCCTGCACCGCCATTCAATGAGTTCATGGCTGAACATGCAACTTCAGTACCCCATTCCTGCTTTCTCGCCATACCCCTTGATCCCCCTAGTAGTAAGGACGACATCTAACTCCTTTTTGAATATATTTAGTGAATTGGCCTCAACAACTTTCTGTGGTAGAGAATTCCACAGGTTCACCACTCTCTAGGTGAAGACGTTTCTCCTCATCTTGGTCCTAAATGGCTTACCCCTTATCCTTAGACTGTGACCCCTGGTTCTGGACTTCCCCAACATTGGGAACATTCTTCCTGCATCTTAACTGTCTAAACCCGTCAGAATTTTAAACGTTTCTATGAGATCCCCTCTCATTCTTCTGAACTCCAGTGACCACGAGCCCAGTTGATCCAGTCTTTCTTGATAGGTCAGTCCTGCCATCCCGGGAATCAGTCTGGTGAACCTTCGCTGCACTCCCTCAATAGCAAGAATATCCTTCCTCAAGTTAGGATACCAAAACTATACACAATACTCCAGGTGTGGCCTCACCAAGGCCCTGTACAACTGTAGTAACACCTCTCTGCCCCTGTACTCAAATCCCCTCGCTATGAAGGCCAACATGCCATTTGCTTTCTTAACCGCCTGCTGTACCTGCATGCCAACCTTCAATGACTGATGTACCATGACACCCAGGTCTCGTTGCACCTCCCCTTTTCCTAATCTGTCACCATTCAGACAATAGTCTGTCTCTCTGTTTTTACCACCAAAGTGGATAACCTCACATTTATCCACATTATACTTCATCTGCCATGCATTTGCCCATTCACCTAACCACTCTGCAGCCTCATAGCATTCTCCTCGCAGCTCATACTGCCACCCAGCTTCATGTCATCCGCAAATTTGGAGACACTACATTTAATCCCCTCGTCTAAATCATTACTGTACAATGTAAACAGCTGGGGCCCCAGCACAGAACCTTGCGGTACCCCACTAGTCACTGCCTGCCATTCTGAAAAGTACCCATTTACTCCTACTCTTTGCTTCCTGTCTGCCAACCAGTTCTCAATCCACGTCAGCACACTACCCCCAATCCCATGTGCTTTAACTTTGCACATTAATCTCTCGTGTGGGACCTTGTCGAAAGCCTTCTGAAAGTCCAAATACACCACAGCAACTGGTTCTCCCTTGTCCACCTTGACGTCACCTTTCGATTTCCTTCTCCTTTTTTGCCTTCCTGCTACAGCTGCACCAGCTAGCCTCTCTGACTCACCGAGCTCCTGGTCTCATTGGCCTTTTTTGGCCTCTTGCCGATCTGCTGCCGGAACTCCCGTCTCTCCGACTCCCCGAGCTCCTGATTGCTGGAGTGAAGAGGTTTTCCCATTTCCATTGGATCTTCCCCATCCACCTTCCGAGTAGCGTTGGACCATCACCTGCAACAATGCATAGAGGTAACTTGTGCACCACGCCATTATGGATTACACTTACATCCGTACTACCAAGGACTGTGATTAGCTCCTTGGTGTAGGTGTGCAACTTTTCCTGTACTGGAACCAGCTCAGGTCATCTTTCGTTCCATAGCCTCTCAAAGGCATCCTGGCTAATCACTGACTGGCTCGCTCCCGTGTCCACTTCCATGAAGACTGGAATGCTGTTTATCTCTACTTCCATCTTCACTGGAGGACAATTGGTGTTGCAGCTGTACACTCCATACACTTCTTCTTGGGGCTGAACTGCCTCTCTGGCCAAATCATCATATTCCCCGCTGGATTCAAAGTCATCTACCAACTCGTCTGCTAGACGGTGAGTCGTATTTCTTTTACACATGCGCTGGAGGTGGCCCTTTGTGTTACAAGCTTTGTATACGTACTCCGCAAACTGACACTGGTGAGCCCTATGGTTTCCTCCACAATGCCGGCATGGTGCTACTCGATTAGCACTTCTCGGCGGACTCTTGAGTTCTGGAACCCTGAGGTCTGTGCTCTCCGCCCTGGGCAGAGACACGTTCTAAAGTCTTGCCTGTGAAAGGCACCATTCTGTGTACAGTACTTGCCAGGTTTGAGTCCACAAAATTAATAATTTGCTTGGTGCTGCAGGTCGACGTCATGAACGCCTGACTGATGCTGATGGCATTCTGCAGGTTGACTGTGGTGTCGGCAGATAATAGCTTGTGAAGGAGGACCTCGTGACCATTTCCCATAACGAAGATGTCTCTCAATGCTTGGTTAAAGTGCGTGCCGAAATCACACGGTGCCGCAAGTCTCCTGAGGTCGGCAGCATATTTTGCAATCTTCTGGCCCTCAGGTCTGTGGTGAGTGTAGAATCTGTGCCTGGCCATGAGGATGTTCTGTTTTGGTTTTAGTTGGTCGCGAATTAGTTCAATCAGCTCATCGTATGTCTTATCCTTGGCCTTCGTGTGTGCCAGCAAGTCCCTGATGAGGCGCTAGACCTCAGGCCCACAACCGGTCAGCAGTATAGCCTTGCGCTTCTCTGCCAATGTGTCTGTCTCCCCTGCCAGGTCGTTTGCCACGAAATATTGCTTGAGCCTTTCCGTGAAGTCATCCCAATCAGCACCCTCTGCTAAGTCTTTGTGTGCCAAAGGTAGCCATAATCGCGTGAAAGTCCGTATTCTTGTCACCAGTTGTTATGTCTGCAATGCACTTATGAATGACTCCACGAGGCAATGTGTTGTACTCAAACTGTAGTGACCTTGGTCCTTTATTCGTAACTCCAGAGTGAGGCACAAGCATGGTAGTAGCCTTTTATACTGGGCCCTGCACACCTATGCAGGTGACCCTTGGATCTCCCACCGCAGTGCCCTCTGGTGAACAGCCCCTGCCACAGGGGCAGGAAGCCCCACTCTCCAACAGTTGCACCCTCTAGTGGTGCCAGAATAGTACATACACATTGTAAACCTTATTGATAGTATATCCGGCAACAAGTCTCCATCTTATGCAACTATACAGTGACTACACAGAGAGTATACCTATGGTCTGCATATATAACAGGCTTCATGGTATGCGCAGAGCTGTCCACATTGTGGGAGGCAGACTCCTCCACGCTCCTGACCATTTTCGACAGGCTCTCAGGCACCCTTGCCATTGCCCCCAACATCTGCGAATGCATGGCCTCCGCCTTTGTTTCAAAAGCCGCCACATCAGGGGGCTATTTTCCATGGAGAGATGGCACCCGAGGTTGCCTTTGCCTTTCACCATGCTGCAGCCCACTAGGCCCTAGTGCATCACCCAGTGCAGACCCCTTTGGTAAGTCTAACTGAAACGAACACGTACTCCCAGTATCCGAACTGGTGCGTGCGAGCGTTGGAAGCAGTGACGCGGTGCTCGCAGCGGTGTCCCCCTCTTCATCGCTCTCATTGGACATGCCGCCAATGTTTGCACTCACCTCAAGGGTTCGTCCTGACTGTGGCTTGCACTTGCCTCAAGGGTCTTGGTCTCGCTCTGGCTCACACTCGGGTATCATCTGCAATCATAAATGGCACAAGGGGTTCCGTCAGGTTGAGGTAGCGCACTGCACCATGCAGCCAGCAACTTGCACACAATCATAAGTAGTTGACTGGTAGGCGCTTGGACCTTCAGGGAGGTATGGCATTAAAGGAAGGCCTTCACTTACTGATGCTGCCCCCAGCGGGATCCACACGACCGGCGGCCACAAGGAAGGCAACATGTGGGCCCACTAGCTGCTTCTAAATCACTCAGCTGCTTGATATCGGCTTCGCCCCCACCAATCCTCTGTTGCTCCAAACGGTTGTGGGAGATCTTGGCCTACAAAGCAAAGAAGGGTTGCAGAGTAGCAGTGTCATGAGGCCTCGGCAATTAGTGCAAGTGTGGGTCCATTACATGCAGGTGTAACACTCACATGAAAGGGACCCTCCATTGTGAGTATGATATACATGCTCACCAATCAAATGGTGCTTCAGTGACTATATAGTGAAGGTGGGAAATAAGAGAAGGTGAAGGAGAGGCTCGCAGATGGAAGGTGAGGAGTTGGGGGGGGGAAAATGACATCATTCGACTGATGAACGGGAGTTTTTTCAGCATTGGGTGGCAGTGCGGTCATGAATGGAGGTCCCCATCACCTCCAGAGCGATCTCTCCCCAGGCATTGACAAAAACGGTGCGAGTGGGTCTTCCTGTGTCTGGATAGAGAATGCATCTCCTTCCTTCCACAGCTTGGACCAGGGTCTCAAGTTCCCCATCAGAAAAACGGCTGGCCCTCCTCAAAGCTCTTGCACTAGCTATTCCTTCACAAGCAACATAGACAAACTCAGTGCTCAGGGCCTAGCTGCAAAACCTGCCCTTTAAGAAGGCCAGCGAGCAGCTGCCTCGTTATCGGTAAATGGGCATCAGCTGAATTTCACACCCTAATCAGCCAGTCCGCGCCTCCACACCGCTGCAAACAGCCCATTCCCGCCACCGATACTGCACCGCTCCTTTTTTCAGCAAAATTGCTGTATTTCACTCTAATGGCCGCCGCATCCACGCCAAAAAGCGGTAGGTGTGCCTCGCTTCAGGCTGTGGGCAATTTCGGCCCCTTATTGTTTTGTTAGAAGTCAAAACAATCCGAAAAAATCCCCAAACTGTTTATTTTCAAAATGAATGTTAGCTGCAAATGATTTAATCAGCGAGGAGGTCCCCAACCTGCAAGAGACCTTTCGCGGCATGTCAGGGCCATAAAAGGAGCGGCATGCGGCCCCGGGAGCAGTATGCAGGCACGCTACTACAAGGTACAGCACAAACTGGTGCAGGAGGGCAACGGAAACGAAGAGTGACGTCAGCAAGCTCCAGGTCGGTGATTGGCACGTGGGTAGATGCAGCAGGAGCGGTAAGATCGGGGCAAAGGAGTTGTGAGAGACTGTGGAGGGATATGATCGGGGCCTAAGGGGAAGCGTAAGTTCAGCGCCCAGCGGCAGCACGGGCCAGCCCACACTGCGATGTGTGTGCACACTAGGCCCGTGCAGCAGAGCAGGTCTCCAGTTGTCTTGGGTAATCCTTGCCACTGGACCAAGACCGAGCTCTGTCAAGCCCGTGTGGTGGCTGGCGTGCAACAGTCACTACACGTTTAAAAAAAAATCCACGCATAGGCATCTTCCACCCTTGAGGATGTAGTTCGGGTTCTTCATACAAAACAGCTGTGAACTCATCCTTTTTTTTGGCATGGAAGCAAGTCATCCTCGTTTCGAGGGACTGCCTATGATGATGAATCAAGTTAACATCCTATGGTCAGTCGCTTGTGACCTACTTAAACCTCAAGTGATTCTGGATCAAAAGTTTTTCGTGTCTCAGTAACTACAATGTTTGAGTTTTGATCTCTTGGGTAAGCGTGCTCTCTTCCCCGCTCTCTGTAGCCTAGGAACACTGCCGTCCATTGCAGTGCCCCTAACGCCCTGACTAAGATCAATTTAGGGGTACGGTAGCATAGTGGTTATGTTACTGAACTAGTGATCTAGAGGCCTGGACTAATGATCCGAAGACACAAATTCAATTCCCACCACAGCAGCTAGGGAATTCAAATTCAATAAATTGACCATAAAACTACCATCTGGTAGTTCCTTTAGGGAAGGAAATCTGCCGTCCTTACCTAGTCTGACCTAAATGTGACTCCATCAATGCAGTTTACTCTTAACTGCCCTCTGAAATGGCCTAACAAGCCACTCACTTGCATCAAACTGCTACGGGACCACCCGGCATCGACCTAGGTACCAAACACGACAAAGGCAAAGTCCTCCTCGTTAACATCTGGGTACAAGTCACAAACTAGGCAAGCAACAGCCTGACATGGTCATAGTCACAGAATCATACATTTCAATTAACGTCCCAGGCTCTTCCATCACCATCCCTGGATATACAGTAAGCAGGGAGTGGCCCTGGACGTCCTCCACATTGACTCCGGACCCCATGGAGTCTCATGGCATCAGGTCAAACATGGGCAAACATTACCACCTACCGCCCTCAGTTGATGAATTAGTACTACTCCATGTTGAACACCACTTGGAAGAAGCACTGAGGGTAGCAAGGGCACAGAATGTATTCTGGGTAGGGGACCTCAATGCCCATCACCAAGAGTGGCTCGGTAGTACCACTACTGACCGAGTTGGCCGAGTCCTGAACGACACAGCTGCCAGACTGGGCTTGCAGCAGATGGTGAGAGAACCAACGCGAAGGAATAACCTACTTGATCTTGTCCTCCTTAATCTACCTCTCTCAGATGCATCTGTCCATGACTGTGTTGGTAAGAGTGACCACTGCACAGTCCTTGTGGAGAAAAGTCCCATCTTCACACTGAGGACACCCTCCATTGTGATGTGTGGCACTATCACTGTGGGCCATCAGCAGTAGCAGCAGGATTGTATTCCACCACAATCTGTAATTTCATGGCCCAGCATATCCCTCACTCTACGATTACCATCAAGCCAGGGGCCTAGAGCCAGGACCAACCCTGGTTCAATGAGGAGTGCAGAAGATCATGCCAGAAGCAGCACCAGGCATACTTAAAAATGAGGTGCCACCTGGTGAAGCTACAGCACAGGACTACATACATGCTAAACAGCAGAAACAACATGCTATAGACTGAGCTAAATGAACCCACAATCAACAAATGGATCAAATCTCTGCAGTCCTGCCATATCCAATCGTGAATGTTGGTGGACATTTAAACAACTAACGGGAGGAAGCGGGTCCATGAGCATCCCCATGCTCATTGCTGGCGGAGACCAGCATGTGAGAGGTGATGAACCCTTGCCCCTAAATGAAGCTTCCCTGCCTGGCTATAACTTCCACCACTTAGCCCACCCAGACCGCTATGGTGGCAGTGTGGCTCTCCACACCAAATCACACCGTGCCTCGTGACTTAACTCGCACGAAGTCCCGTTCACGCATCATGCTCGCTGATCTACATTGGCTCCTGGTTAAGCAATGCCTCAATTTAAAATTCTCATCCTTGTTAAATCCCTCTATGGCCTCACCCCTCCTTATTTCTGTAATCTCCTCCAGCTCCACAACCCCCAAGATATCTGCGCTCCTCTAAAATGCATCCCTGATTTTAATCGCTCAACTGTTGGTGGCCGTGCCTTCAGCTGCCTAGGCCCTAAGCTGTGGAACTCCCTCCCTAAACCTCCCCGCCTCTATACCTCTCTTTCCTCTTTTAAGATGCTCCTTAAAATCTATCTCTGACCAAGCTTTTAGTCATCTGTCCATATTTCTCCTTCTAGGGCATGGTGTTAAATTTGTTTTTGTCTAGTAACACTCCTGTGAAGTGTCATGGAATATTTTACTATGTTAAAGGTGCTATATAAATACAAGTTATTGTAAGTGCAAAAGACAAGGCTGAAGCATTCGTAACTATCTTCAGCCAGAAGTGCCGCGTGGATGATCCATATCGGCCTCCTCTCGAGGTCCCCACCATTACAGAAGCCAGTCTTCAGCCAATTCAATTCACTCCACATAATATCAAGAAACGGCTGAGCGCACTGGATACAGCAAAGGCTATGGGCCCCAACAACATCCCGGCTGTTGTGCTGAAAATTTCTGCTCCGGAACTAGCCACGCCTCTAACCAAGCTGTTAGAGTACAGCTGCAACACTGGCATCTACCTGACAAAATGGAACATTGGTCAGTTATGTCCTATCCACAAAAAGCAGGAAAAATTCAATCCGGCCAATTACTGCCCCAGTCTATTCTCAATCATCAACAAAGTGATGGAAGGTGTCGTCGACAGTACTATCAAACATCACTTAGTCACCAGTAACTTGCTCACCGATGCTCAGTTTGGGTTCAGCCAGGACCACTAGGCTTCAAACCTCATTACAGCCTTGGTCCAAACATGGAAGAGCTGAATTCCAGAGGTGAGGTGAAAGTGACTATCCTTGACATCAAGGCAGCATTTGACTGAGTGTGGCATCAAAGAGCCCCAGTAAAATGGAAGTTAATGGGAATCGAGGGGAAAACTCTCCATTGGCTGGAGTCATAACTAGCACGAAGGAAGATAGTTGTGGTTGTTGGTCAATCATCTCAGCCACAGGACATCGCAACAGGAGTTCTTCAGGGCAGTGTCCTAGGCCCGACCATCTTCAGTTGCTTCATCAATGACCTTCCCTCCATCATAAGGTCATAAGTGGATTTGTTCACTGATTGCGCAGTGTTCAGTTCCATTCGCAACTCCAGATACTGAAGCAGTATGTGCCTGCCATTCAGGGTTGGGCTGATAAATGGCAAGTAACTTTCGCGCCACAAGTGCCAGGCAATCGCCATCTCCAATGGGAGAGAGTCTAAGGATCGCCGCCTGGCATTCAACAGCATTACTATTACCAAATTCCCACACCGTCAACATCCTGCAGGGGAGTGGGGTGTCGCCATTGACCAGAAGTTCACAGGGTTGGGGGTAACCTATTCGCATGGATAGAGGATTGGCTAACTAACAGAAAACAGAGAATCAGGATAAATGGGTCATTTTTCGGTTGGCAAACAATGACTAGTGGGGTGCCACAGGGATCGGTGCTGGGGCCTCAACTATTTACAATCTATATTAATGACTTGGATGAAGGGACCCAGTGTAATGTAGCCACATTTGCTGATGATACAAAGATGGGTGGGAAAGCAAATTGTGAGGAGGACACACACAATCTGCAAAGGGATATAGACAGGCTAAGTGAGTGGGCAAAAATTTGGCAGATGGAGTATAATGTGGGAAAATGTGAGGTTATCCAGTTTGGCAGAAAAAATAGAAAAGCAAATTATTATTTAAATGGAGAAAAGTTGCAGAGTGCTGCAGTATAGAGGGACCTGGGGGTCCTTGTGCTTGAAACACAAAAAGTTAGTATGCAGGTACAGCAAGTAGTCAGGAAAGCAAGTGGAATGTTGGCCTTTATTGCAAGGGGGACAGAGTATTAAAGCAGAGAGGTCCTGCTACAACTGTACAGTGTATTGGTAAGGCCACATCTAGAGTACTGCGTACAGTTTTGCTTTCTGTATTTAAGAAAGGATATACTTGCATTGGAGGTTCTTCAGAGAAGGTTCACTAGGTTTATTCTGGAACTGAGGGCGTTGACTTATGACGATAGGTTGAATAGATTGGGCCTATACACATTGGAGTTCAAAAGAATGAGAGGTGATCTTATTGAAACATATAAGATAATGAGGGGCTCGACAAGGTGGATGCAGAGAGGATATTTCCACTCATAGGGAGAACTAAAACTAGCGGACATAGTCTTAAAATAAGGGGCTGCCTATTTAACACTGAGATGAGGAGGAATTTCTTCTGAGGATTGTAAATCTATGGAATTCTCTGCCCCAGAGAGCTGTGGAGGCTGGGTCATTGAATATATTTAAGGCGGAGATGGACAGATTTTTGAGCGATAAGGGAGTAAAGGGTTACGGGAAACGGGCAGAGAAGTGGAGCTGAGTCCATGATCAGATCAGCCATGATCTTATTGAATGGCGGAGCAGGCTCGAGGGGCCAAATGACGTATTCCTGCTCCTATTTCTTATGTTCTTAGAAACATAACTGGACCAGCCACACAAACATTGTGGCAGCAAGAGTAGGTGAGAGGCTGGGTATTCTGCGGCAGTGTCTCTCATTTTGACTCCCCAGAGCCTTTCCACCATCTACAAGGCACAAGTCAGGAATGTGATGGAATTGCCTGGATGAGTGGATCTCCAACAACACTCAAGAAGCTCAACACCATCCAGGACAAAGCAGCCGCTTCATTGGCACTCCATCCATCACCTTAAACATTCACTCCCTTTACCACTGACTCACCATGGCTGCAGTGTGTACCATCTACAAGATGCACTGCAGCAATTTGCCAAGGCTTCTTGGGCAGCAACCTCCCAAAACTGTAACCTCTACCACCAGAAGGACAAGGGCAGCAGGTGCATGGGAACACCATCACCTCTAAGTTTCACTCCAAGTCACCATCCTGACTTAGAAATAAATCATCGTTCCTTCGTCGCTGGGTCAAAATCCTGGAACTCCCTCCCTAACAGTACCTTCACCCCTCACTGGGAGTACCTTCACCCCACACGAGCTGCAGCGGTTCAAAAAGGTGGTTCACCACCATCACTTCGAGGGCAATTAGGGATGGGCAATAAATACGGGCCTTGCACCAGTGAGGCCCACACTCCAAGAATTTTTTTTTAAAACTAACTATCACATAGATACCAAGCCATACTATGTGTCTTTAGGCCCACACAAAAATAAGAACGGTAGAGAAATGGGTTTGGTTACTTAGGATTGAGAATTGTCATGAGATGGATCCCAAAATTGTGAGTTAATTGCTGCTATTTAATGATGGACTTTCTTGTTTTCATTTGTGGTACTGTCAACTTAGAAGAATGTGATGGCTTTAGTATGAATCCGCATGTGCCTATAATCTTGCTGATTTTCTGAGAATAGTAATGTGCTTGTGAACACTGGACCATCTCAATTCGGATTGTCCAAACTTGTTTTACATAGAACCGTTACAGTCAACAGATTGAGGATTCTTTCATTACATCAGTCTGGACTGGATTTGCACTCGTCCCTGAGAGAAGCCGTCAATGTCGAACCCACATCATCACCTAGTCCCATGTTAATGTAGCAGTTATAATGATGATCAAATCCATTTATGAAGATGGGAGAGCGGCTCGGCTAGATAAAACTACAAGGCTCTGCCAAGTAGTCAGGAAGCACAGTGTGGCAGTGTCCTACAAAATACATGAAGCAGAAACTGGTAGCAGACCAGCAAAAACAGGAGATCTTCAGAAACCCCACTTTGCAAACTTTCCCTTTCAAATAGGATTGTGGCTGAAAAGAGAAATGTGTGCCCCCAATGGATTAGCTTGTTAAGACAGTGAGTAGACCAGGAGGGCCAAAGGTTTGTTTGAACCCCAGTCTGTACTGAGTTCACAAATCTCTGCCAGAGTGGCAATAAGGGTGCAACAGTTGACCTGAATTGATGCCTTTTTAAGTTAGGAAGGGAAAAATCGTGCAATATACTTACTATTCAGTGATCCCGACTGGATGTGCAAGTATATGGCCATGAATAAAGAGGAGGCTTGGTGATGATGTCCCTGTGATCAAATAACATGCCAACTCTCACTGTCTAGGCTCGCTCTTACTGTCCAGCAAGGAACCCATGACTTCAGGGAGGAGAAAAGAAAATTGGCAAAAATAATTTTAAGCAGGTGAAGGAAAAAAAGGAAGTACTTTTGCTTACTAGTACAGTTTAAATGGGGTTGAATCATAGAAAATTACGACACAGAGGGAGGCCATTCAGCCCATTGTGTCCATGCCGGTGTGTGCCAATTGTCTTTCGTGCAGTTAACAAAAACAATCAAATAAATGTCAATCAATAATGTCCCAAGGCAGTATGTTGGATCAATAGCGGGAAATGCACAGAAGTAAGCTATACATGACAGAAGACAAATGATACAGGGAGCATATAAAACTGTGTTGAGTGCTAGCCTAATTATTGGCTTTTTATATCACAGCACTGGTAAATCAAGTGGTGGGTCATTGAAAATTATTCATTTTTCAGTAGGTTCATGATATTTTTATCATGTCTGTTAATAAAAAATTGCAGTTACTTTCACTTGAAAAAAATTAACTTATTAGCACTCTGACTTCAAACTGAATTAGTCTGGACATCAGGAATTTTATAAACCACCCACGATAACATTATTCCAGTAAATATTTTTTATATTTCCTGACGTATGAAATGTTTGGTGTTTGAATTAGAGATATTGTATTAACTGGAAAGAGCAAAATATAGGCGGTATCTTTCCTCCTCTCAATTTGAGTTCTTTTTTGGGGAAAAACACGAGTTGAATTTTGAATACAAAGAGAAATCTTATAATTATCACCTTCATTTTGTTGCAAGAAAATATAAACCGTCTAATGAGTCTAACCATTGCATGTGACAGAGAGAGAGAGATTGAGAGAGAATCACAATGAGGGAGAAATTTGACCCCATTTCACAAAGTCTCACCAGAAGCAAATCAGACAAAACATCAAATTATAATATTTGCAGAGATTGCTTAGAATGTGCTTGAGTCTGACTTTAATGGGGGTTTTTTTATGGTGCATCTTCTGCTAAAATGGACTAATAAACAAGATCTTCCTTGGGTTTCCTCCCAGTCATCTGTAGACTATACCCCACAGCTCATCATAATGAATAATCTGTTTGATTTGAACAGTTTAAATTACATGAACCATAAATAACCTAATTATTTTTTTTATGGTTTACAGATCGTTCTGATAGAAATAAACCAGACCAGTCATCCCGCAGCTCTAGGTAAGGACAAAGTGACCTTCTGTAATGAATGTGCTGAGTATGTGGCGTGTGCTGTAGTTTCCTGGTCACCACTAATCCTTTGCAGTGTGTTGGGCAGAGAAAGCAGTGCCGTGTGTTCACACAGGGGCCAGTTCAAGTCAAGAAAAACATTTACTGAATTGGACTCTGTTTTGAATTTTGAATTTTTATTGGTTACAATACAGTAGAGGTCAATTTAGAACAACTTGTTTCTTGAAATATTTATAGTATATACTGTGTATTTATTTTTCAAAGTAAAATATGAAAGTGCAGTGAAGATTCTTTCAGTTAGAAGTATCCCAAGTTCAGCTTCATGAAAGTATAGAATGGGCTAATAGGTGGAACTAAGCTAAAGTTTGTATAGATTTGGTTTTGAACCAGACAGCATTGTTTTAGGCCAGATAATCTGATTAAATGGGACTGTCAGGAATATTCTAAACTGTAAACCAGGTACCATTCTTTAAATGAAAGCAACTTATTTTCACTTCTATTTCTTATAATGTAGGGGCATTAGTTAATAAGTTTTTCAGTACATTTTCATCAACAGCATAGAATTCTTGCATTAGTTTCACCCCTTGCCCTATCCACCTGTTGAACTTTGCAAAATGTGATTACGTTAAACCAACCCAAACTGATCTTGGGCACGAGTTATTAATTAATTAATTTCCCTCTCTTCCTCCTTTCAAAATGGAAAGATGGAGCAGAGCCTGGCTGTTACTGTACCACTATGTACTACATTGTACATTACTGTACTACATTGTACATTAATGATTTAGACGAGGGGATTAAATGTAGTATCTCCAAATTTGCGGATGACACTAAGTTGGGTGGCAGTGTGAGCTGCGAGGAGGATGCTATGAGGCTGCAGAGTGACTTGGATAGGTTGGGTAAATGGGCAAATGCATGGCAGATGAAGTATAATGTGGATAAATGTGAGGTTATCCACTTTGGTGGTAAAAACAGAGAGACAGACTATTATCTGAATGGTGACAGATTAGGAAAAGGGGAGGTGCAACGAGACCTAGGTGTCATGGTACATCAGTTATTGAAGGTTGGCATGCAGGTACAGCAGGCGGTTAAGAAAGCAAATGGCATGTTGGCTTTCATAGCGAGGGGATTTGAGTACAGGGGCAGGGAAGTGTTGCTACAGTTGTACAGGGCCTTGGTGAGGCCACACCTGGAGTATTGTGTACAGTTTTGGTCTCCTAACTTGTGAAAGGACATTCTTGCTATTGAGGGAGTGCAGCAAAGGTTCACCAGACTGATTCCCGGGATGGCGGGACTGACATATCAAGAAAGACTGGATCAACTGGGCTTGTATTCACTGGAGTTCAGAAGAATGAGAGGGGATCTCATAGAAACGTTTAAAATTCTGACAGGTTTAGACAGGTTAGATGCAGGAAGAATGTTCCCAATGTTAGTGAAGTCCAGAACCAGGGTCACAGTCTAAGGATAAGGTGTAAGCCATTTAGGACCGAGATGAGGAGAAACTTCTTCACCCAGAGAGTGGTGAACCTGTGGAATTCTCTACCACAGGAAGTTGTTGAGGCCAATTCACTAAATATATTCAAAAGGGAGTTAGATGTAGTCCTTACTACTAGGGGGATCAAGGGGTATGGCGAGAAAGCAGGAATGGGGTACTGAAGTTTCATGTTCAGCCATGAACTCATTGAATGGCGGTGCAGTCTCGAAGGGCCAAATGGCCTACTCCTGCACCAATTTTCTATGTTTCTAAACTGGAAGAGGGATTAATAGTGTAGATTATTTGAATCATTGGGATTCTGATCAGTTATCCCTCGAGTTAGACTGTCCAGCATCATTCTCCTTGTTATAACTGAATTGCCATTTGTAAGCTCTGTTCCATTTGCTGTGGTCACTTAGCAAAGAATGCTGTTAGATTATACTACTTGGACTGTCTTTGTGGGAGGTATATACAGGGTCACTTCATTTCACCTAACGTAATATTTTAGCCTCCTGGTGGGGGTGGGATGACTCATCTTCTCAATTTGATTGTGCATCAGTTGAACTTTTACTTCATTTAGCAGAATAATTTTAATTGATGCCAGTTTTGTCCTCGTTTGCTTCCATGGAAACCTAATTTTGTTTGTACGATGATGTCCCATCTTGAATCTTAATTCTAGGGAAAACTTGAAAAAAATCTCACATGCAAACATATGCATGCCAACAGGTCTGGTTAGTGGTCAGGGACAGGAGGGTGTGACTGCAACTCAGGCAGGTAAGGGGACCCCAGGTGCAGTGCTGGAGGAAATCAGCCTTTGTCCTTATCCAACAGGCATGAGGATTTTGCTGCCTGTGTGGATGAGGGGAAAGCCTGCAGGATGGATGAGCAGGCTGACCATGGCACCATGGTGCAGGAGGCCATTCACGTGGGGGAGTGAAAGGGAATGTAGCTGTGATGGGGGACAGTATAGTCAGAAGGCTAGATACTGTTCTCTGCAGCCGCGACTGGGAGTTTTGAAAGGTTGTGATGCCTGCCTGGTGCCAGGGTTAAAGACATCTCTTCTCGGCTGGAGAAGAACTGGGAGGGGGAGGATCCAGTTGTCGTAGTCCACGTAGGAACAACGACATAGGTAAAACTAGGAATAAGGTTCTGCTGATGGAGTTTAAGGAGTTGGGGTCCAAATTAAAAAGCCGAACTTCAAAGGTAATATTCTCACGATTGTTACCTGAGCCACGCGCTAATTGGTATAGGGTTAAGCAGATTAGAAAGTTAAATGCGTGGCTCGAAGAGTGGTGTGGGAGGCAGGGGTTTTGCTTCATGGGGCACTGGCACTGGTACTGGGGAAAAAGGGAGCTGTTCCACTGGGATGGGCTCCACTTAAACCAGACTGGAAACATTGTCCTGGCGAGTCAAATAACTAAGGCAATAGACAGGGCTTTAAACTAGTGAAAGGGAGTAGGAGGATTCAGGAAAGAGTAAATTTAAAAGCAGCAAGAGAAATGTCAAGGCTCTGGAGCAGTGAAGAGATTGGGGTAAAAATAAGCAGAGTGGGTCAGCAAGGGACAGAGAGAGTAACAAAGGTAATAGGGCATTACTGACTAAGGTGACAAACCGGGTTAAAACAGAAAAAAGTCAAAGCTAAAGACACTATATCTGAATGCGTAAAGCATTCGCAACAAAATAGATGAATTAATAGGTCTGATCTAATAGCCATTCTGGAGATGTGGTTGCAAACCACAGTTGGCAACTAAACATTCAAGGATAATTAACTTTTAGAAGAGATAGGCAAAATGGAAAAGGAGGGATAGCCCTGATGATAAAGGATGGGATAAAGACAGTAGAGAGAAAGGATCTTGGCTTGTAAAATCAAGACGTAGAATCCATTTGGGTGGAGCTAAGAAACAGCAAGGGGCAGAAAACATTAGGTGGGAGTTGTTTATAGGCCGCCAAACAGTCGTGATAATATAGGGAACAGTATAAACCAGGAAAGTAGAGGTGTATGTAACAAAGGTAATACAACAATCGTGGGGGACTTTAATCTACATATAGACTGAGCAAATCAAATATGCAGTAATAGTGTGGAGGATGAATTCATGTTCTGTATACAAGATGGTTTTCTAGATCAGTATATTGAGGAACCAACTAGAGAATAGGCTATTTTAGATCTGAGGATTGGGAGGATTTTAGAATTTAGCAAAGGAGGACCAAGAAATTGATAAAGAAAGTGAAAATAGAATGAGAGTAAACTAGCGAGCGCCTTAAAAACAGACTGTAAAAGCTTGTATAGGTATGTGAAAAGGAAAAGATTAGCAAAAGTAAATGTGGGTCCCCTACAGGCTGAGACAGGAAAAATTATAATGGGGAATAAGGAAATGGCAGAGAAATTAAGCAAATACTTTGGGGCTGAAATTCAGGGTCTGAGAGAGACCCGTTAATGCCCGTTTGCGGTGGCCATTCCTAAAAATCGAATGGCCACCGCTTTGGGGTCAACAGGTCGATCCGACCTAAATGCAGGTCAGGGATTTTTGGCCTGGACCCCATCCCGCCCAAGTAGTTGCAGCACCAATGTTGTGCAATAAAAAATACTTACCAGCGATTCCCCCGCCGGTCAGTGCCCCCAACAGGTTTCTCTGTCAGTGCATCATCTCCGCACTGAGTGCGGCCCGGCAGCATGCCCGCCCTTAAATGGGAGGGCCCGTGGCGGCGATGGAAACACTTTTGCCAGACGACTTGCCGATCGGCCGGCAAAATACTGCCTCGGGATTGGCCGGACCCCCAACGGGTAGCCTGGCACCGATGCCAGGCCACTGGCTCGGCCGGAACCGTCCCTGGTGGCCCAATGGCCAAAGTTTAAAAAAATGATAGACTCTCTCCTCTTTAACAGAGGGGAGAGAGCGTGGTGATGCACACGGGTTGTGACGTCACCATGACTCCACCATTGATTGATTGACAGCGGCAGAGGCCCCGACCGACCCATTTTCAGCCCGTTAGCTTGGCTTTGAATCGAAGGCCAGCCCCCATTATCATCAATTTCCTGTAGTACTTGGAAAAAATTTCAAAGTTCTAAAAATGGATAAACTTACCGTACCAGAAATTCCAGTGGTAAGTACCACTCCAAAACTCATAGCTGTACCAACTTTCTGGTGCACCCTAATTTCAACCCCTTTGTGTCTGTCTTCACGGAAGAAGACACACAAATCCTCCTGCAAATATTGGAGTACCAAGGATCGAGCGAGAATGAGGAACTGCAAGAAATTAGTATTAGTAAAAAAAAAAATTGTACTGGAGAAATTAATGGGACTGAAAGCCAATAAATCCCCTGGACCTGATGGCCTACATCCTAGGGCTTTGAAAGAGTTGGCTATAGAGATAGTGGTTGTCGTCTTCCAAAATTCCATAGATTCTAGAACAGTTCCCGCAGATTGGAAGGTAGCTTATGTAACCCCGCTATTCAAGAAAGGAGGGAGAGAGAAAATGGGGAACTACAGGCCAGTTAGCCTGACATCAATAGTAGGGAAAATGATGGAATCTATTATTAAGGATATGGTAACGGGGCAATTAGAAAATAATAATAGGATTGGGCAGAGTCAGCATGAGTTTTCTGAGGTTGTAACTAGTAGAATAGATAAGGGGGGACCAGTGGATGTGGTGAATTTAGATTTTAAGAAGGCATTCGATAAGGTAACATACAAGATATTATTGAACAAAATTAGGGCTCATGAGATTGGGGGTAATATACAAGCAAGGATTGAGGATTGGTTAGCGGACAGAAAACGGAGTAGGAATAAACGGGTCATTTTCGGGTTGACAGGCTGTAACTAGTGGGGTGCCACAAGGATCAGTGCTTGGGCCCCACCTATTCACAATCTATATCAATGATTTAGATGAGGGGACCAAATGTAATATCATCATCATCATAGGCAGTCCCTCAGAATCGAGGAAGACTTGCTTCTACTCTTAGCATGAGTTCTTAGGTGGCTGTACAATCCAATATGAGAGCCACAGTCTCTGTCACATGTGGGACAGATAGTCTTTGAGGGAAAAGGTGGACAGGGAGCCTGGTTTGCTGCACGCTCCTTCCGTTACCTGCGCTTGATTTCTGCATGCTCTCAGCGACGATACTCGAGGAGCTCGGCGGCCTCCCCAATGCACTTCCTCCACTTAGGGTGGTCTATGGCCAGGGACTCCCAGGTGTCAGTGGGGATGTCGCACTTTTATCAGGGAGGCTTTGAGGGTGTCCTTGTAACGTTTCCTCTGCCCGCCTTTGGCTCGTTTGCCGTGGACGAGTTCCGAGTAGAGCGCTTGCTTTGGGAGTCTCGTGTCTGGCATGTGAATTATGTGGCCTGCCCAGCGGAGCTGATCAAGTGTTGTCAGTGCTTCACTGCTGAGGATGTTGGCCTGGACGAGGACGCTAATGTTTGTGTGCCTGTCTTCCCAGGGGATTTGCAAGATCTTGCGGAGACATCGCTGGTGGTATTTCTCCAGTGACTTGAGGTGTCTGCTGTACATATAAGTTTGCTGTTGGTACACAGCTAGGTGGGAATGCAAGTTGTGAGGAGGATGCGAAGAGACTTCAAGGGGATATAGACAGGCTAGGTGAGTGGGCAAGAACATGGCAAATAGAATATAATGTGAAGTTATCCACTTTGGTAGGAAAAATAGAAATGTAGTGTTTCTTTTTTAAATGGTGAGAGATTGGGAAATGTTGGTGCTCAGAGGGAGCTGGGTGTCCTTGTACATAAATCACTGAAAGTTAACATGCAGGTAGGTACAGCAAGCAATTAAGAAAACAAATGGCATATTGGCCTTTATTACAAGAGGATTTGAGTATTAGACTAAAGACGTCTTACTGCAAATATATAAGGCCCTGGTGAGACTGCACCTGGAGTATTGTGTACAGTTTTGGTCTCCTTACCGAAGGAAGGATATATTTGCCGTTGAGGGAATGCAATGAAGGTTCACCAATCTGATTCCTGGGATGGGGGGATTGTCCTATGAGGTGAGATTGAGTAGACGATGCCTATATTCTCTAGAGTTTATAAGAATGAGAGGTGATCTCATTGAAACATACAAAATTTTTACATGGCTTGACAGGGTAGATGCAGGAAGGATGTTTCCTCTGGCTGGGGAGTCTAGAACCAGGGGTCACAGTCTCAGAATAAGGGGTCGGCCATTTAGGACCGAGATGAGGAGAAACTTCTTCACTCAGAAGGTGGTGAATCTCTGGAATTCTCTACCCCAGAATACTGTGGAGGCTCAGTATTTGAGTATGTTCAAGACAGAGATCAATAGATTTTTGGATGATAAGGGAATCGGGATATGGGGATAGTGTAGGAAGGTGGAGTTGAAGTAGGAGATCAGTCATGATCTTATTGAACATGGAGCAGGCTCAAGGGGTGGAATGGCCTACTCCTGCTTATTCTTATGTTCTTAACTGTCTGAGTTCTAAGTTGACATTGTTTGAACCCATTTCAAGAGAATTGTATTTTACTAGGATTGGAAGATGTCTGTATCGATCTATCGATCTATCGAATTGGTTGGAGGGAGGCTCTGCAGGCTGTCCAAAGCAGTCAATCGGAAATTACTTTCTTCTACCACAAAAACAGAAGTAACTGGAAATACTCAGCAGCTCTGGCAGCATCTGTGGAGAGAGCAAATAAAATATTTTGGGTATGAACCCTTCCTCAGAACTGGAGATATTGCAGATAAACAGCATTTGAAAAAAATAACCAAAGGGAAGGGTAAAGAAATACAACAGAACCACACATATTAGAAATTAAATGGAATGATCTGTAAAGTGCTAAGTGGAGAGCAGGAGATGGTTAAATAGCAGAAGTGATATTAGCAAGAGACAATAGGAGCCATAATGAGAGAAATCAAAGAACTAAAATCAAAGATCATCATCATAGGCAGTCCCTTGGAATTGAGGAAGACTTACTTACACTCTAAAAATGAGTCCTTGGGTGACTGAACAGTCCAATACGAGAACCACAGTCCCGGTCACAGGTGGGACAGATAGTCGTTGAGGGAAGGGGTGGGTGGGACTGGTTTGCCGCACGCTCTTTCCGCTGCCTGCGTTTGATTTCTGCATGGTCTCGGCAATGAGACTCGAGGTGCTCAGCGCCTTCCCGGATGCACTTCCTCCACTTGGGAGTCCCTGACCAAAAAGCGCCCTAAGTGCCGGTGGGGATGTCCACTTTATCAGGGAGGCTTTGAGGGTGTCCTTGAACCGTTTCCTCTGCCCACCTTTAGCTCGTTTGCCGTAAAGGAGTTCCAAGTAGAGCGCTTGCTTTGGGAGTCTTTGTGTCAGGCTTGCGAACAATGCCTGACACAAGCCTAGCCCAGCAGGCTGAGCAGCCCTCGGCCTGCAAGCACCATTGGACCAGGTCAGGGAGTGGAAGGAGCAGCATGGCTGCATACCACTCCAGGGAGCAGCACGTGCTGGAGCAGGAGAGCAACGGCATTGAAGAGGGACGTCACCAAGATCCAGGTCGCTGATTGGGCTGATTGGGAGTGCGGGCAGATACAGCAGGAGCGGCGAGGTCAGGGCGAAGAAGCAGCGAGAGATTGTAGAGGGACGTGATCGGGGCCTAGGAGAGGCATGAGTTTGGGGCCCAGAAGAGGCGAGGGCCCAGGGGCAGCACGGGCCAGCCCACACTGCGACATGTGTACGCACTAGGTCCATGTAACAGAGCTGGTCTCCAGTCGTCTTGGTTAATCCTTGCTACTGGATCAAAACCTAGCTCTGTCAAGCCCATGTGGTGGCTGGTGTGCAACGGTCACCACACGTTTAAAAAATCCACATATAGGCATCTTTCACCCTTCAACATGTAGTTCGGGACCTGGAATTTTAGGTCCTTTATTGAAACACCTGTGAACTTTTTGACATGGAAGCAAGTCATCCTCGATTCGAGGGACTACCTATGATGATGATGCAAACAATGTGGCCCGCCCAGCAAAGCTGATCGAGTGTGGTCAGTGCTTCGATGCTGGGGATGTTGGCCTGGTCGAGGGCGCTAACATTGGTGTGTCTGTCCTCCCAGTTTTTGCAGGATCTTGCGGAGACAAAGGAATGGGGAGTATGCATGCAGAGAGGAAGGAGGTTTCAGTGGTGCAGGAACTCGGTATAAGATGAAGGCTGGTCAACACCAGCTTTCCATGTTCTAGATCACAACTTCCCCAGTGATTTGCGCCGTTTTTTTGTAGCAGGCTACTCTTTTTGGCCTATGTTGAAAAACCACAGTTTCCCCAGTGTAAGTCAGTTAGTTACGATTTTTTAGGTCAGTTTTTTTTTCAGCCAAAGATGGCGTAACCAGCCACTTACACCAATTAGGGAAGTTTGGCCAGCTGAGAGTTACTCCAGTTCTGATTAGGCCAGTGCATGTGGCCTCTGCTGAAAAACCTTCCCTAGAGTTAAGGAAATCGGCGCAGGCAAGAAAAGCGGCAGAGCAGCTGGCCAGCCATACTAAAAGAATTGAAAAACACATAGCAGCAACTTGCCTCCAACCCCGCCCGAAGGCTTCTCGGTCCCCGGTACACACACACACACACACACACCGTTTGCTGATGTATATGGCTTCAATCTTTCTTAAAAACAATACTATGTGCTAGATTTCTAAAACTCAGCAGTCGAAGACAAAATCTATGATGTGAAGTTCACACTTGCACTACGTTCAGTTATGACAACAGTAAAAATGAAATTACCAGCAGCCAAAAAAACATTACCAGTCCAACTGTATTTCATTAATCTTTCATTAATCTCAAACCCTTCCATTGTCACCAATGCAGCAACAAAAGTAGTTTTAGGAGTCCATGTTAGTGCTTAGGCTGCTGTATTGAACAATATCACATTTCCCGAGGGAACAATTTTGCGCGGGGGACCCTGCCAGTCAGTAAGGGGTTAGCGCGTGCACACCATGCTGGTCCCAGGCACCGCTCCAAAACTCGCAAAAGGCAATTTACAAAATGACGGCCCCTCCACGGAATGTCAGCAGCTATTCAGCACCGCCCTGTGGCCGCTGCTTTCAGGCGGCTAGAGGCCTTATCGGGAGGGGCAAATTCGGTCACACAGTAAAAATCTATATGTAGAAAGTTAAGAGTTAATACTGCTTGGATAGTGAACAACAGAAAAGTCATGATTTTCTCGACTAGTAAAATTTGCTATGTGTAACAGATGTTTGAAGCATGCAAGCAATGATTTCTGAAGGACAAAGCCAAAAAAAATCTGATGTAACACTTAAAATTAGATTTTTTGTAGATTGAAATTATTTGTATGTGAATCACTTAAATGGTCTTAAATTTGCAACAAAACTAGATTTTGGTAACTTTACTGTGTTCCACTTGCATGGGTAGACGGAAAGATTAGATATTTGTGTAGTAGTTCACAGTTGTCTGCTCCCGCACCATGGGTGAAGGGGAAAAAAACAAATTTGCGCTCCCTGGTCAGGTAATGGCAGGATGACCTGATCCATGGTTATCTCCATAAACATCTGGGAAAGGGCATTAGAGTCTCTTCTTTTGCCCTGTTCACCTGGCTGCAGGAACTTTCTTGAGAATGGGATTCCATGAAAGAGAAAACAAAGGAAAATGGCAACATTTATTTGAGTTATTAAATCATTTTATGGGCTCTTTGTTGCTTCTATTGAGATGGAAAAGTGGGATTTTTTTTGTCATAGCCTTCTCTGCAGCTGTTGTCGATGTTCATCCAGACATCAGTTGCAATAAGGTACATGTTCATGACATGTGGGCACATTCTAGTTACTCTTTTCTCACCATAGAAAGAGCTCTATGATATGATTGAAAACTGCCAAAATTCATTTGTAGTGGGAAGCTGAGTTTGAATACCCATTGAGGGTGGGTTTCAAACTCGAGGCACGTGAACTGTCGTCAACAGTTTAAAAATTGAAAATAAAAGAATGAAAGTAAAATTTCACAATGTGAACTGCTGATCAACTCGCAAACGCAAACAATGGGAGAATTGTAGAACTGGTACTATCCAGGCTACATTTGTAGCGTTCATTTTTTGAATGATTTTATTTTATTTACCAGTCTTCTAAAGGTGCAGGCGTCATGTGTAATATGGTTTGGGCATCGCCACATCTAAGTCTGTTCAATAAGGGACAATGTCACAGCCAATGTCTTTACCAAACAGTCAGTATCAAAAATCAAGAATCCTGGCTGCTTTCCCCTCTCATCTCCATCCCAGGGAGTCTGAGGCTAATAACGGCACACAAACCGCTATCACAGCTGAGATCAGCTGATTGTGTCCAGATTGCAAATTGAACCTAGTGCCTTCTAGCAGGTTATTCGTTTATCAGGTGCGGTCTTTCACCCATAGAAATTAGACAAGGCTATTGGGGAGCTCATGGTATCTGTTATATATGTAAACTTGTATTTACTCTGTACAGCTACCAGAGGGCTCATCCCCTGGAGTCCCAAGGGATTCCATAATCCCTTAGGAGCACAGGTATTTAAAGAGGCCTCACAGGTTGGAGAGGCACTCTGGAGACCTGCAATAAAAGACTACGGTCACACTTTACTTTGAGCTCACAGTGTTCAGTCTGACTCTTTCTCCATACATAACAACTGGCGATGAGATACAGATAGTGAACCCAAAGATGCAGCGAACAGTGGGCATCCTGGAGAAATTCTCGGAGGGAGATGATTGGGAAACTTTTGTGGAGCGACTCGACCAATACTACGTAGCCAATGAGCTAGATGGGGAAGAGAACGCTGCCAAACGAAGGGCGATCCTCCTCACCGTCTGTGGGGCACCATCGTATGGCCTCATGAAGAATCTGCTCACTCCAGCGAAACCCACGGAGAAATCGTACGACGATTTGTGCACACTGGTCCAAGAGCATTTGAACCCGAAGGAAAGCGTTCTGATGGCGAGGTACCGGTTCTACACCTACAAAAGGTCTGAAGGCCAGGAAGTGGCGAGTTATGTCGCTGAGCTAAGACGCCTTGCAGGACATTGTGAATTTGAAGGCCATTTGGAGCACATGCTCAGAGACTTTTTCGTACTTGGCATTGGCCATGAAACCATATTCGCAAACTTTTGAATGTAGAGACCCCAACCTTGAGTAAGGCCATAGCGATAGCCCAGGTGTTCATTGCCACCAGTGACAAGACGAAGCAAATCTCTCAGCACACAAGTGCTGCTACAAGTACTGTGAACAAAGTGATGATGTTTTCGAATCATAACGTACAGGGTAGGTCACACATACCTGCAGCTGCATGTCCGCAGATGCGTGAGTCCACCATCAAGGGTGATGAATGCAAGGCCATTAACATCTTGTTGGCGCTGCGGAGGTGATCATCATTTCCACTCATGCTGATTCACAGGGTACGTTTGCAAGGGCTGTGGAACAATGGGACACCTCCAATGTATGTGCAGGTGAGTTGCTAATCCTGTTAAAACTGCAAACCACCATGTTGCAGAGGAGGACAGATCCACGGAGGATCACGATGAACCAGAGCTTCAGACCGAGGAGGCAGAGGTACATGGGGCGCACACATTCACCATGCAATGTCCCCCAATAATGCTGAAAGTTGAACTAAATGGACTCCCGATGTCAATGGAGCTGGACATGGGCGCGAGCCAGTCCACCATGGGCAAAAAGACTTTCGAAAGATTGTGGTGCAACAAGGCCTCAAGGCCAGACTTAGTTTCGTGCGAACTGTAGTTAAGAACTTGCACACAAGAACTGATTCCTGTTAGCGGCAGTGCTCCCGTAAAGGTCTCCTACGATGGAGCGGTGCACAAGCTACCACTCTGGGTAGTACCAGGCGATGGTCCCATGCTGCTCGGCAGGAGCTGGCTGGGAAAATTACGCTGGAACTGGGACGACGTCCGAGCGCTATCGCCCGCTGACGACACTTCGTGTGCCCAGGTCTTACACAAATTTCCCTGGCTGTTCGAACCAGGCATCGGGAAATTCCAAGGAGCAAAAATGCAGATCCACCCAATTCCGGGGGCGTGACGCATCAATCACAAGGCGAGAGCAGTACCATACATGATGAGAGAAAGGGTAGAGATCGAGCTAGGCCGGCTGCAAAGAGAGGGCATCATTTCCCCAATCAGTTCAACGAGTGGGCCAGTCCTATCGTCACAGTCCTCAAGGGAGAAGGCACCATCAGAATCTGTGGCGATTACAAAGTAACTATCAATCATTTCTTCCTGCAGGACCAATACCCACTACCAAAGGCCAACGACTTCTTTGCAACGTTGGCAGGAGGAAAGACGTTCACTGAGCTGGATCTGATTTCAGCCTACATGACGCAGGAGCTGGAAGAATCATAGAAGGCCCTCACCTACATCAACACACACAAAAGTCTTTTTGTTTATAACCGATGCCCGTTTGGAATCTGATCAGCGGCGGCGATATTCAGAGAAACCTGGAAAGCTTACTGAAGTCAGTCCCCCACACCGTGGGCTTCCAGGATGACATCTTGGTCACAGGTCAGGACACAGTCAAGCATCTGCAGAACCTGGAGGAGTTTCTTAGTCGACTCAACCGTGTGGGGCTCGGGTTATAATGCTCGTAGTGCATTTTCCTGGTGCCTGAAGTGGAGTTCTTGGGAAGGAGGATTGCGGCAGATGGCATCAGGCCGACCAACGCGAAGACGGAGCAATCGAGAATGCACCGAGGCCACAGAACGTGACGGAGCTACGGTTGTTTCTGGGACTCCTGAACTACTTTGGTAACTTCTTACTGGGTCTCAGCACACTGTTAGAACCACGGCATGTCTTACTACGAAAAGGGGTTGAATGAGTTTGGGGCAAAAGCCAAGAAAATGCCTTTGTAAAAGCGAGAAAATTGTTATGCTCAAACAAATTGCTTGTGTTGTATGATCCATATAAGCGTTTGGTACCAGCATGTGATGCGTCGTCATATGGTGTCGAGTGTGTATTGCAACAAGCTAATGATTTCAGGAAACTGCAACCGGTTGCTTATGCATCGAGGAGTCTGTCTAAGGTTGAGAGAGCCTACAGCATGATTGAGAAAAAAGCGTGTGTCTATGGGGTAAAGAAAGTGCATCAATACCTGTTTGGGCTAAAATTCGAATTGGAAACTAACCATAAGCCACTCATATCCCTGTTTTCCAAGAGTAAAGGGATAAATACCAACGCATCGGCCCGCAACCAGAGATGGACGCTCACGTCCGCATACAACTGCATCATCTGCCACAGGCCAGTCACAGAAAACTGCGCCGATGCTCTCAGTAGGCTGCCATTGCCCACCATGGGGGTGGAAATGGTGCAGCCAGCAGATCTAGCCATGGTTATGGAAGCATTTGAGAGTGCGCTATCACCGTCACTGCCCGGCAGATCAAAACCTGGACAAGCCGGAACCCCTTATTATCTCTAGTCAAAAGCTGTGTGCTTCATGGGGGCTGGTCCAGTGTCCCAGTGAAAATGCAGGAAGAGATAAAGCCATTCCAGTGGCGCAAAGATGAAATATCCATACAAGCAGACTGCCTTCTGTGGGGTAGTCGAGTAGTGGTCCCCAAGAAGGGCAGAGACACCTTCATCAATGACCTCTGCAGTACCCACCCAGGCATCGTAATGATGAAAGCGATAGCCAGATCCCACGCGTGGTGGCCCGGTATCGATGCGGACTTAGAGTCCTGCGTTCACAGATGTAATGCTCGTAGTTCAGCAATGTACCTAGGGAGCCGCCGCTAAGTTTATGGTCTTGGCCCTCCAAACCGTGGTCTAGGGCACACGTCGACTATACAGGCCCGTTCTTCAGTAAAATATTCCTTGTGGTTGTAGATGCGTAGTCCAAGTGGATTGAATGTGAGATAATGTCGGCTAGCACGTCCGCTGCCACTACTGAAAGCCTGTGGGCCACACACGGCTTGCCAGATCTCCTGATGAGCGACAACGGGCCATGTTTTACCAGTGCTGAGTTCAAAGAATTCATGACCCGTAACGGGATCAAACATGTCACATCTGCCCCGTTTAAACCAGCGTCCAATGGTCAGGCAGAGAGAGTAGTGCAAACCATCAAGCAAGACTTGGAGGGTAACTGAAGGCTCACTGCAGACTCGCCTATCCCGAGTCCTGCTTAGCTACCGCATGAGACCCCACTCGCTCACTGGGATCCCGCCTGCTGAACTGCTCATGAAAAGAGCACTTAAGACAAGGCTCTCGTTAGTTCACCCTGATCTACATGAACAGGTAGAGAGCAGGCGGCTTCAACAAAGTGCATACCATGATAGTGCAAATGTGTCACGCGAGATTGAAATCAATGATCCTGTATTTGTATTGAATTATGGACAAGGTCCCAAGTGGCTTCCCGGCACTGTTGTGGCCAAAGAGGGGAGCAAGGTGTTTCGGGTCAAACTTTCAAATGGACTCATTCACCGGAAACACTTGGACCAAATCAAACTCAGATTCACAGACTATCCTGAGCAACCCACCTTGGATCCTCCCTTTTTGATCCCCCAATATACACACTAGTGGCAACCGGCACCACGGTTGACCACGAAGCAGAACCCATCATCCACAGCAGCCCAGCAGGGCCCAACACACCAGGCAGCCCAGCAAGGCCAGCTGCACAGCAGCCCAGCGAGGGCCCAATAAATGATTCAACAACACCAGCCTTCACACCGAGACGATCAACCAGGGCAAGAAGGGCACCAGATCGACTCACATTGTAAATAGTTACACTATTGACTTGGGGGTGGGGGGTGTTATATATGTAAACTTGTAATTACTCTGTACAGCCACCTGAGGGCTTATACCCTGGAGTCCCAAGGGATCCCATAATCCCTTGGGAGCACAGGTATTTAAGGAGGCCTCACAGGTTGGAGAGGCACTCTGGAGACCTGCAATAAAAGACTAAGGTCACACTTTACTTTGAACTCTCAGTGTTCATCTGACTCTTTCTCCATACATAACAGTATCTTTATAGAATCATAGGAATTTCAGTGCAGAAGGAGGCCATTTGGTTTATATTGTCTGTGTTGGACCTATCTGCTCTATTTCCATTTCCCCACTTTTCTCATACCGTTTCCTTTAACATTTTCCTTCTTGAAATTTTTATCTGATTTAGCTCTGCTTCAATAGTCACTTTTAGTGATATGTATCCTACTGTAATAGCCCATGGCATGATAACATTTCTTCTAACGTTCCCCTTTATGCCTCTAGTTATATTGCACAATAATTCCTGAAGTGTTCTGCAGTACCAGCTCCCAGTCCTGGTGCTGTAGAAATTGTTGTGTTTACATTTTGGGTTGTTTTAAGATCAGTGTTCTCAGCTATTTAGCTAATGGTCATTCATTCCCCAGCACTGATAGATCTACACTGGTCACCAATCACAAAACCATTTTGTTTACTTGTAAGTGGTGGGATTTCAGCTGCTCGACCCACTGGCTGTCAAAATACATGGCTTGCCTCTGACATCAGACTGTAGTTTCGGTGCTACCAATTCTGCAGTGTTTCCATTTGCGAGTTATTCAGCAGTTCACATGAGTCATCGTGCAGTTTTGTTTTTTACTTCTTTGTTTTTCTGTTGATGCCAGAGCCAGTGCCTGCTCTGATGTGCCAATTAAAACACTCATTTGGTGGTGTACAGCACTTTTGGTTGGAAACAGTGAAGCCTTACTTACATCGCTAGTTTGCAGCAGTGCAAGTGCTGAATAAGAATGTTTTGCTCCCCAGATAGTTCAATTGGTTTAGCCAGTGACGATCCAGATTTCATTCTGGTTTGTGCTAAGTCAGCTGATCTGAGCTAGTTTGGAGTTAGGAATAATCATCTGGAGACTAGTTTAAAATTGGGAGAGCTGTCTCACAGACTAGTCAAGCAATAATCTGATATACATATGATTCTGTAAGTATGACTGTCACTCAACATGCTGGACTCCTCCATCACTATCCCTGTGTATGTCTTGTTACTGGCAGGACAGACCCACCAGAGGTGGGGACAGTCAGGTGGGAGTGGCTCTGGGAGTTCTTAACATTGACTTCGGACCCAATGAAGTTTCATGGCTTCAAGTCACACATGGGCAAGGAAACCTCTTGTTGATTATCACTTACCCTACCCCCACCTCCCTCAGCCAATGAATCTCTAATCCTCCATGTTGAACACCTCTCTGAGGGTAGCAATGGCTCAAAATGTACTCTGGGTGGGGGATTTCAATGTTTATCACCAAAACTGGCTCATTAGTACCACCACTGACTGGGCTGGCTGAGTCCTGAAGGACATAGCTGTCAGATTGGGTTTGCAACAGGTGGTGAGCGAACTAACCTATTTGACTGCATTCTCACCAATCTACATGCCGCAGATGCATCTGTCCATGACATAATTGGTAGGAGTTACCACTGCATAGCCCTTGTGAAAACCAATTCCCATCTTCATACGCAGGATACAACATTCTGAAGGGGCTTGACAGGATAGATACTGGGAGGATGTTTCCCCTGGTTGGGGAATCTACAACCAGGTGTCACACACTCAGAATAAGGGGTCAGCCATTTAGGACAGATGAGAAATGTCTTCACTCAAAGGATTGTGAATCTCTAGAATTCTCTACCCGAGAACTATGGATGCTCAGTTGTTGAGTACATTCAAGACTGAGATCAGTAGATTTTTGGATACTAAGGGAATCAAAGAATTTAGGATAGTGCGCGATGATGGAGTTGAAGTAGGGGTCAGCCATGATCTTATTGAATGGCAGAGCAGATACAAATGTCCTACACCTGCTCCTATTACGTTCTTATGACAAACGCCATCATGTTGTGTTACGCTACCACCGTGCTAAGATTACGAACCGATCTTGCAGCTCAAATCTGGGCATCCACAAGAGGCACAGTGGGCCTTCAGCAGCATCAGAATTGTATTCTACCACAATCTGTAACCTCATGGCTTGGCAAATCCCTCACTCTACCATTACCATCAAGCAAGGTGACCAACCCTGGTTCAATGAGGAGTGTAGAAGAGCATGCCAGGAGCAGCACCAGGTGTGCCTGAAAATGAGGTGCCAGTCTGGTGAAGCTACAGGATACATGCTAAACAGCAGAAGCAACATGCTATAGACAATGCTAAATTATCCCACAAACAACTAATCAGATCAAAGCTTTGCAGGCCTGCCACATCCAGTCGTGAATGGTGGTCGACAATTAAACAACAAACTGGAGGAGGATCCACGAATATACCCATCGTCCGTGATGGTGGAGCCCAGCATGTGAGTGCACAAGACCAGGCTGAATCGTTCACAGCCATCTTCAGAAATATCAAGTGGATGATCCATCTTGGCCTCCTCCTGAGGTTGCCACCATCACAGAAGCCAATCTTCAGCCAATTCGATTCACTCCACTAGCCAAGCTGTTCCAAAACAACGACAAAATTTACATCTACATGACAATGTGGAAAATTGCCCATGTATACCCTCTCCACAAAATGGAAGACAAATCCAACCTGGCCAATTATCATCCTGTCAGCCTACTCTCATCAACACAGTGATGGAAGGAGTAGTCAATAGTGTTATTAATCTTGCCTCACTCACCAGTAACCTGCTCATTGAAGCTCAGTTTGGCTTCTGCCAGGACTGCTTGGCTCCAGAACTCCAAACATGGACAAAAGAGCTGCATTCCAGAGGTGATGTGAGAGTAACTGCCCTTGACATAAAGGCAGACTTCGACCAAGTGTGGCACACTGAAGTCAGTGGAGATCAGGGGTAAAAATCTCCAGTGGCTAGAGTTATACAGAACATAAAGTTGTACCCCAGGACATTGCTGGAGGAATTCCTCAGGGCAGCATCCTAGGCCCACTAGCTTCAGCTACTTAATCAATGACCTTCTCTCCATCGTAAGGTCAGATGTTGGGATGTTCGCTGATGATTGAATAGTGTTCAGCTCCATTCACCATTCCTCAGATAATGAAGCAATCCATGCCCAATTGTAGACTGATAACTGGCAAGTTACATTCGCACCACACAACTGTCAGTAAATGACCATCTCGACAAGCATCTGACCACCCCTCCCCTTGATATTCAGTACTATCACCGAATCCCCACCATTAGCTTCCTGGGGATTGTCATTGACCAGAACGTTAAGTGGACCAGCCATAAAAATGTCATGGCAATGACAGCAGGTCAGAGGCTGAGTATTCTGCAGCGAGTGGCTCACCTCCTAATTCCCCAAAGCCTTTCTACAACCGACAAGGCACAAGTCAGAAGTAGGATGGAATACTCTCCACTTGCCTGGATGGATACAGCTGCAACAATACTCAAGAAGCTCAACACCATCAAGGACAAAGCAGCCTGCTTGATCAGCGGCCCATCCACCACTTTCAACTTCCACTCCATCCAGTATTGGTGTACCATGGTTGCAGTTTAGAAACATAGAAAATAGGTGCAGCAGTAGGCCATTCGGCCCTTCGAGCCTGCACCACCATTCAATAAGATCATGGTTGATCATTCGCCTCCGTATCCCTTTCCTGCTTTCTCTCCATACCCCTTGATCCCTTTAGGCATAAGGGCCACATCTAACTCCCTCTTGAATATATCCAACGAACTGGCATCAACAACTCTCTGTGGCAGGGAATTCCACAGGTTAACAACTCTGAGTGAAGAAGTTTCTCCTTATCTCAGTCCTAAATGGCTTACCCCTTATCCTAAGACTGTGTCCCCTGGTTCTGGACTTCCCCAACATCGGAAACATTCTTCCTCCATCTAACATGTCCAGTTCTGTCAGAATTTTATATATTTCTATGAGATCCCCTCTCATCCTTCTAAACTCCAGTGAATAAAGGCCCAGTCGACCCAGTCTCTCCTCATATGTCAGTCCAGCCATCCCTGGAATCAGTCTGGTGAATCTTTGCTGCACTCCCTCAATAGCAAGAACGTCCTTCCTCAGATTAGGAAACCAAAACTGAACACCATATTCCAGGTAAGGCCTCACCAAGGCCCTGTACAACTGCAGTAAGACCTCTGTGCTCCTATACTCAAATCCCCTAGCTATGAAGGCCAACATACCATTTCCCTTCTTCACCGCCTGCTGTACCTGCATGTTAACTTTCAATGACTGATGTACCATGACACCCAAGTCTCGTTGCACCTTCCCTTTTCCTAATCTGCCGCCATTCAGATAATAATCTACCTTTGTGTTTTTGCCCCCAAAGTGGATAACCTCACATTTATCCACATTATACTGCATCTGCCATGCACTTGCCCACTCACCCAACCTGTCCAAGTCACCATGTAGCCTCTTAGCATCCTCCTCACAGCTCACACTGCCACCCAGCTTAGTGTCATCTGCAAACTTGGAGATATTACACTCAATTCCTTCATCTAAATCATTAATGTATATTGTAAATAGCTGGGGTCCCAGCACTGAGCCCTGCGGCACCCCACTAGCCAATGCCTGCCATTCTTAAAAGGACCCATTTATCCCGACTCTCTGCTTCCTGTCTGCCAATCAGTTCTCTATCCACGTCAGTACATTACCCCCAATACCATGTGCTTTGATTTTGCACACCAATCTCTTGTGTGGGACCTTGTCAAAAGCCTTTTGAAAGTCCAAATACACCACATCCACTGGTTCTCCCTTGTCCACTCTACTAGTTACATCCTCAAAAAATTCCAGAAGATTTGTCAAGCATGATTTCCCTTTCATAAATCCATGTTGACTTGGACTGATGCTGTCACTGCTTTCCAAATACGCTGTTATTTCATCCTTAATAGTTGATTCCAACATTTTCTCCATTACTGATGTCAGGCTAACCGGTTTACCTGTTTCCTTTTTTAAAAAGTGGTGTTACATTAGATACTCTCCAGTCCATAGGAACTGATCCCAAGGCGATAGACTGTTGGAAAATGATCATCAATGCATCCACTATTTCTAGGGCCACTTCCTTAAATACTCTGAGATGCAGACTATCAGGCCCCGGGCATTTATCGGCCTTCAATCCCATCAATTTCCCTAACACAATTTCCCGCCTAATAAGGATATCCTTCAGTTCCTCCTTCTCACTAGACCCTCAGTCCCCTAGTACTTCCGGAAGGTTATTTGTGTCTTCCTTCGTGAAGACAGAACCAAAATATTTGTTCAATTGGTCTGCCATTTCTTTGTGCCCCATTATAAATTCACCTGAATCTGACTGCAAGGGGCCTATGTTTGTCTTCACTAATCTTTTTCTCTTCACATATCTATAGAAGCTTTTGCAGTCAGTTTTTACGTTCCCGGCAAGCTTCCTCTCATACTCTATTTTCCCCCTCCTAATTAAACCCTTTGTCCTCCTCTGCTGAATTCTAAATTTCTCCCAGTCCTCAGGTTTGCTGCTTTTTCTGGCCAATTTATATGCCTCTTCCTTGGATTTAACACTATCCTTAATTTCCCATGTTGGCCACGGTTGAACCACCCATTTTTATTTTTACTCCAGACAGGGATGTACAATTGTTGAAGTTTATCCATGTGATCTTTAAATGTTTGCCATTGCCTATCCACCGTCAATCCTTTAAGTATCATTTGCCAGTCTATTCTAACCAATTCACGTCTCATACCATCGAAGTTACCTTTCCTTAAGTTCAGGACCCTAGTCTCTGAATTAACTGTGTCACTCTCCATCTTAATAAAAAATTCTACCATATTATGGTCACTCTTCCCCAAGGGGCCTCGCACAACACGATTGTTAATTAGTCCTTTCTCATTACACATCACCCAGTCTAGGATGGCCAGCCCTCTAGTTGGTTCCTCAACATATTGGTCCAGAAAACCATCCCTAATACACTCCAGGACATCATCCTCCATCATATTGCTACCATTTTGGTTAGCCCAATCTGTATGTAGATTAAAGTCACCCATGATAACTGCTGTACCTTTATTGCACATATCCCTAATTTCTTGTTTGATGTTGTCCCCAACCTCATTACTACTGTTTGGTGGTCTGTACACAACTCCCACTCGCGTTTTCTGCCCTTTGGTATTCCACAGCTCCACCCATACAGATTCCACATCATCCAAGCTAATGTCCGTCCTCACTATTGCATTAATTTCCTCTTTAACCAGCAATACTATCCCACCTCCTTTTCCTTTCTGTCTATCCTTCCTGAATGTTGAATACCCTTGGATGTTGAGTTCCCAGCCTTGGTCACCCTGGAGCCATGTCTCCGAATTGCCAATTATGTCATATTCATTCATTGCTGCCTGTGCAGTTAATTCGTCCACCTTATTCCGAATACTCCTCGCATTGAGGCACAGAGCCTCAGGCTTGTCTTTTTAACACACTTTGTCCTTTTAGAATTTTGCTGCAATGTGGCCCTTTTTGATTTTTGCCTTGGGTTTCTCTGCCCTCCACTTTTACTTTTCTTCGTTGTATCTTTTGCTTCTGCCCCCATTTTACTTCCCTCTGTCTCCCTGCAAAGGTTTCCATCCCCCTGCCATATTAGTTTAACCCCTCCCCAACAGCACTAGCAAACACTCCCCCTAGGACATTGGTTCCGGTCCTGCCCAGGTGCAGACCGTCCGGTTTGTACTGGTCCCACCTCCCCCAGAACCGGTTCCAATGTCCCAGTAATATAAATCCCTACCTTCTGCACCACTCCTCAAGCCATGTGTTCATCTGATCTATCCTGCGATCCCTATTCTGACTAGCACGTGGCACTGGTAGCAATCCTGAGATTACTACCTTTTGAGGTCCTACTTTTTAATTTAACTCCTAGCTCCCTAAATTCAGCTTCTAGGACCTCATCCCATTTTTTACCTATATCGTTAGTACCTATATGCACGACAACTGGCTGTTCACCCTCCCTTTTCAGAATGTCCTGCACCCGCTCCGAGACATCCTTGACCCTTGCACCAGGGAGGCAACATACCATCCTGGAGTCTCGATTGCGGCTGCAGAAACATCTATCTATTCCCCTTACAATCGAATCCCCTACCACTATTGCTCTCCCACTCTTTTTCCTCCCCTCCTGTGCAGCAGAGCCACCCACGGTGCCATGAACTTGGCTACTGCTGCTGCTCTCCCCTGATGAGTCATCCCCACCAACAGTACCTAAAGCGGTGTATCTGTTTTGCAGGGGGATGACCACAGGGGACCCCTGCACTACCTTCCTTCCACTGCTCTACCTGTTGGTCACCCATCCCCTATCTGGCTGTGTACCCTTTACCTGTGGTGTGGGCAACTCACCACAGCTTCTTCAACAGCACCTCCCAAACTCGTGACCTCTAGCACCTAGAAGGGTAAGGGCAGCAGGCGCATGGGAACACCACCACCTTCAAGTTCCCGTCCAAGTCACACGCCATCCTGACTTGGAAATATATTGCCGTTCCTTCATCACTGGGTCAAAATCCTGGAACTCCCTCCCCAACAGCACTGTGGGAGTACCTTCACTACACTGACTGCAGTGGTTCAATAAGGAGGTCCTCCTTCTCAAGGGCAAGTAAGGATGGCTTGTGCTAATGACATCCATATTCCCAGAATGAATAAAAAAATATATAATTGGCATCTGAACTGGGCTAGGGAGGAAAAAATTATCCATCATATGGTTTTACTTATCCTCACCTTCCTTTCAGTGCATTCAGTGGATCATCCATTTCTACAACCTCCAACACGATCCCATCACCAAACACATCTTCCATCCCTTTTCAGCATTCTGAAGAGGGAGTTTCCTCTGACATGCTCTGGGTCTCAGAAACAAAGGGTGCATCCATTATTTCTGTCGTTATTGCCTCCTTTTGTCGTGAATAACCATCACTTTTGTCATTTAATCATCTCCTGTGGGCCACCCTGTCACAGACCATTCTCTTTCCTTCTCGCCGCACTTTTTCCCTGGCTATGTTCCCTCTATAAGCTATTCATCTGTAATATCTTCCGGTACTGCTGAATGGTCATAGACCTGAAATGTTAACCTACCTTCCTCTCTCCACAGATGCTGCCTGACCTGAGGGTTTCCAGCATTTTCTGGTTTTCATTTTAGGAGACAATTCACCTTGGATTTCTACAACTGATCTCTATCTAGTGACCTCTGCTAGAAGTGCATGAATGCAGTCATTGAGTGAGTACAGAACGGGGCTTGGTGTAATGCCCACCCCCCCCCCCCCCCCCCCAAGGTCAAATAGCCTACTGATACAGTGCTAAAGATCATGCGTTCATAATGGTCACTTGAGCAAGATACTGGAGATGGCTGTTGCTCATTGAACTATGCCCCAGCACGGGATCGATGCTTTCTGAAAAGGAGGGAGGGGAGAAAATTAGCAGGGAGAAATTAAGAAAAAATCTCTCTTCCCATTAAAAACAACACAGTGGTTTTGTTTAAAGGTGTTGTTGCTTAGATACTTAAATTGGGAAAACAAATCATTTCAAGGCATGTTTAGAACAGAAGACTCAGGAAGATTGTGCTGAAACTGAAGATATTTTCCTTTTGTTAGACAGAGTAAGAAGTACATATTTCCAGCTGTCTGTAGCTAATTATTTTCAAAAATGTCCCCACCCTGTACAGAAGCAGCTGCACCACATGCTTTTCACATCAGGTCAGTTGAATATACCACAGGCAGCACGGAAGTACGGCAAGAGCAACGATGCCGCTCCAAATGAACATTGCTGTTTGAAGATTTTAGTGAAAGTGGATGTGTTCTATAGCCCTGCACTCAATCTATTAATTCTTGATGTTTTAAAACTGCATGGGACTCTCATATCTGAATAATTATAATAACCGGTGAATCAGGTTTTAACCCATGGCATGTTTTCAGTTCGTACTTGGGTTGTTTTCCTTGGAAGAGACCATTTATATTTAAATGAAACATAGCTGTACTGAGAGTTTCACTAACACTGCACTAATTAATTTTCTATTCATTATTATTAACCACCTCCTGTACAAGCCTTGGCCTTTCGTCTAGATTTCTCAATAAATAAAAGTTAAATGGGTTATTAACCTTTGATCGTAATTCTACACATGGGCACCAGATCGTGCCAAAACCGACGCAGCTGTGGTGGAAAACAGTATTTAAGTGTTCATTGCATAGACATTGTAAACTGTAACATCCCTTTTCTATTGAGCTAGAACATAAGGAACTATATTGTGTCACTGCCTTAATGACTCAGTGAGTAGCTGAGCCATACAGACTAGAAGGGTTTGGGTTCAGTCCCTGATTTGTGCCACATTAACTGTTCTCAGAGGTTCTATAGTTGACTCTGTGTCTGTGGGGTTGATTTTTACCTCCCAGTGACTTTGTTTGGGGGAGAAAGCTCCCAGACCACCTCTGCATGCCAAAGTGGGAGGAAAGCAGCAGTTGACCGGTGGGCAGGAATAGAAGTTCGGGCTGCCGAAGGCTGATCGTCGGCAGCAAAGGGAGGTTCATTGGCAAGCAGGGAAGTTGTGGGGAAGGGATTTAGGGAAAGTACTGTGGGAGGGAGGATGGAAGTCCAGGGCAGGAGAGGCTGGGACTTTCCTTGTGGAACCTTGAGAATCACGCCTGTCCCTCCAAACCCCACAAATGAAAGAATGCAACTAACTTGGTCCGTCCGACAGCAGCTGACCTACTTCAGCCTGGTGGGAAAGTTGCAGTGGCTTCCCCACTCAGGCCCGACATAAAATCCAATTGGGGTCCTATTGATATAATGGGACCCCAATTAGTATAAATTTTTGAGGTTACTGCCTGCTTCCAGTGGGTGTCTCAGCCACCGAACTGCAATGAGAAGCTAAAATGGTAGCCAGCAGGGTTCCAGGGGCTCCGCTGAACAGGCCACATAGTCTGCATGCCAGACACGAGACTCCTAAAGCAAGTGCTCTACTCTGAGCTCCTTCACGACAAATGAGCCAAAGGTGAGCAGCGGAAACACTACAAGGACACCCACAAAGCCTCCCTGATAAAGTGCAATATCCCCACTGACACCTGGGAGTCCCTGGCCCAAGACTGCCCTAAGTGATGGAAGTGCATCCGAGAGGGCGCTGAGCACCTCGAGTCTCAACGCCGAGAGCATGCAGAAACTAAGCGCAGACAGCAGAAAGAGCGTGCGGCAAACCAGTCCCACCCACCCCTTCCCTCAATGACTATCTGTCCCACCTGTGACAGAGTCTGTGGCTCTCATATTGGACTGTTCAGCCACCAAAGAACTCAATTCAGGAGTGGAAGCAAGTCTTCCTCGATTCCGAGGGACTGCCTATGATGACGATGAGTGGGAACAGGCCCTGTCTCCACCAGGCCAGTTGGGTTAAAATTTCCCCCATTATAATTTTATATATATATACCCTCCCTTTCAGATATCATCTCGGTTTACCTTCCTCTAACAGACACTATTGTCTGATATCGACACCTGTGCTGATATCTGTGGTTTCGTTGTTGGTTTAGTGATAAGATAGTAGGTATCACTCTCAACTGGCCTTTCCCTAACAAAACTTGGAGGTCCTGCCTTGTGGCTTGAGAACAAGCTATGGTGACCGAGTAATGATGAATTTTGAGACTTGAATCTGGAGGCTTTAAGAGTCTAGGCAAATGCAATAGATTTTGTGTGTAATTATTTATATCAAATGAGCTTGACAAGCACCATGGGTATAATCGGATGAAGACCATACCAAGAAAGTTCCTAAATGATGTGCTGAACAATAGGAAAGCTGGCTTATTTTTGTCTATTCTAGTAAGCTATATAATAGACATGCTGATGGGGGATTTGTGAAACGGGTGACTGGCAAGCGGAAGCCCGTTTTACACCATGTCTCATTGTCCTTTCCAGTGACTTTAATAGAAAAGAAAATCAGATGTAGTGTAAAAGTGTGTGCGATTCGCTATCGCTCGTTTCGAGCTATCGCTGAAGACCAATTTCGCTGCCAGTATTTTGTTAAGAAAAATTGCAGGAGTGTGTTAATGTTTCTAGTCTGCTTCAGTAAACCAGCGTGACGTCCTGAATGAGTCACTTTCAATCAATAGAAGAAACTAGACCATAAAATATTTCACAACTTAGCTTTTATTAACAGTGATTTAAGATAACAATGTATCAGCAATACTGGATTGCCAAAGTCATTACTTTCTTTGCCAGTGAAATACTGGAATTGGATATCATATGTACAGCCTTGCTAGTTGAAGAGCCACACCCTCATGACTTTACATTTCAGAGCTCTCTCATAACAGATTTTTTCGGGGGGTTTTTTATGGTGTAAAACAAATCAAAGGTGAAATTTTTCTGCAACAATAACTTGCATTTATTTAGCATTTTTAATGAGAAAAACCGCCCAAGCTGCTTCACAGAAGCATAATCAGACAAAAATTGACACTGAGCCAAAGAAGGAGATCTTAGAAGGGGTGACTCAAAGCTTGGTAGAAGAGGTGGGTTTGAAGGAGGGACTTAAAGGAGGAGAGGGAGGCAGAGAGGTCTGTGGAGGGAATTCCAGAACTTAAGGCCCAGATGGCCAAAGGCACGGGTACCAGTGGTGGGGTGGAGAGAGTAAGGGTTGGAGCAGCAGAGTCCTTATGGTTGTAAGGCGGGAGAAAGGTTATAAGGATGAGGACAGGAAAGAATTTGAACATGACGAATTTTATATTTGGGGAATCGGAAGCCAGTGTAGATTAGCGAGCATGAGGTGATGAGTGAACGGAATTTGGTGCAGGATAAGATACAGGTAACAGAATTTTGGATGAGCTAGTTCCAAACAGAGGATAGGGAGGAGACAATATGAGAACGTCCAAAATTAATGTCTCCAGTCCTGTGGTGGGATGGAGTTGACTTATAGTCCGGTTCAGTCAGCTTGCAGCATCAACGAACCATTGTCCAGGTTCGGAGACAGTTGTGGAAGGCGAGAGAGTCCAGGAGCTGTTCGAGGGGCAGAGTATCAGTGGTGCACTGCTGGAGGTTGTTCAGTACCAAGGAGGCAGCAGAGATTGGTCCAGGGATCCAACGGAGGTGAGTAAAGGCCTTCGTGTTCGTAATGCACCCCAGTGGATCCAGTATGTGAACAGATAAACAGGTGACTGCCTCTTTTTTCTCTGTAGCTAACAATCTACTAATGAAGTCACATTCTCACAAATCACATATTTCAAGGCTTCTGTTTTATTAGTGGGTTCATTAGTACAGAGAAAGTGGGAATACTCCCATTTTTCATTTGACACCAGATGAAACAGGAAGTTGAAATTAAAACACAAAATTTTGGAAATACATCACTGATACCCAGTCAGCATCTGAAAAGAGAAAAGATGAAGAGTTGATACCCATAACTTTCGATCCCCAATTTCTTTCGGGGATAAAAGCAATTTACCCTGCTCCACACCCAATGGCTTGATACACAAGCCAGGTTATGATTTAGTCCTTCTGGAATGGAAATTTTTCCAGCTGTGCCGCAATCTTGGCTTTGCTATGGTATGATGGCATCAACATGCAACAGTGTGATTTTGGAATGCGGGTTTAATTTTTTACTTGCCGTGATTTCCGTTATGCTACTCTGGGGAGATACTGAGCTGAGCACAAGTGTCTCGCTCAAAGAGGCGTTATCCTGACCTTTCAGTGAAATGAATCTCATTGAAACATACAAAATTCTTACAGGGCTTGACAGAGTAGATGGAGGGAGGATGTTTCCTCTGGCTGAGGAGTTTAGAACCAGGGGGTCACAGTCTCAGAATAAGAGGTTGGCCATTTAGGCCTGACTGAGTGAAAAAATTTCCCCTCATGAGGGTGTATGGGAGCCTGGTATCTGGCAACGAACTCGGCAAGGTCGGGAACGTGGCGGCGACAGGGCCTCATTTAAATAAATCTTTCCAGAATCCCGCCCGTCACCTGGCCAAAGTGACTATGTAGTGGGCGGGAATGGAAACCTGGCACCAGGAGGCCACAACCGGGAACCCGTGAGAACAGTTTAGTGGGTGGAGGGGATTCTTTCGCATCGCGGTGGGAGGGGCAGGTCGGGATGTTCTTTCACCAAAGACCCTGGGCTGGGGATTCCGTGAAAACCGTGGTGATTTATAGAGATTCCCCGAAGAGCATAGCAAGTCCGGGGGTTGGGGAAGGCCCAAAGACTCCTTGACGAGCCTCGGGGGAGAGCACTCCAGCTCCTCTTGACCCACAAGGTGTTCAAAGGGCAAAGTTTAAAAACCTACCCAGGCCCCTTCGAGCCAGTCGGCTCCTCCCGCTGTTGTTGCTGCCAGGCAGCGGACAGCGTAGGATATCCTCTGTGTGGTCCTTTAAAATTACGTTGCGCTGCCAACTACATTCTCAGGCCGTGACTTTTGAATCTGAAGTAGGCTATTGGCGGGAGCCTCGTCCAAGGCCTGAATCGCCACGGTAAATATGGCGGCTGAGGCGGAGATCCCCTCACCCGGCCCTTTCCTGCCTGTCAGGGGTGGGAGGAGGATTAAAATCGAGGCCCTTGTGTTTGTACAACTAAATCCTGCTCCCTTATCCTGGTGGCAGAATTGTAGACCAGTTTTGAGAGTCTCAATCTGCCCCCAGATAATGAAGATAGATTTAGTACAGTAAAGGCAGGAAGCCAGCACATTGAGACTGATGTGCACCAATATAAAAAAAAAACAGCCTTACTATGATCTCAGCTTTATTGGGCGCTTATTATTTACCTTGGTATTCTCCCCGCAGTCAGGTCGATCCAGGCCCTTGGTGCAGCGCAGCACAACGCGTGGAGGACGGAGCTAGGTCCCGGTGCTGAAAACCGTGCCGGAACCTCTGCACATGCGCAGTAGAGTGTGCGCGCATGTGCAGTAGCTCCTCGCAGTCTGAATCTGTGCAGGCTGATTGGGAGGGGCCCGAAGAACGCCGCCCCTAGCCTTGGCCGAATGGGCTCACCGGGCATTGAAGATCGGGACTCGGGCTTCCCTCCCGTACAGCTCTCTCAGCCCTTCCTCTCCATCCCCACCTCTCTCTCCCTCCGCTCCCACACGTTGGCGGCGGGGCCCACCCGCATGGCATCTTGCTGGGCGGGCCCCACCCGAAGTGTCGTCGGTGGCGGCCCGGCTACTACTTCATCGTCGGCGGGGCCCGTTCAGCCTATCCCTCCCTCCCTCTCAGCACTCTTTTCCCCCCCTCTCTCTCTTTCCCCCCCCCCCCTCTCTCTCTCTTCCCCCCCCCCCCCCCTCTCTCTCTTCCCCCCCCCCCCCTCTCTCTCCCCCCCCCCCCCCTCTCTCTCTTTCCCCCCCCCTCTCTCTCTTTCCCCCCCCTCTCTCTCTTTCCCCCCCCCTCTCTCTCTTTCCCCCCCCCTCTCTCTCTTTCCCCCCCCTCTCTCTCTTTCCCCCCCCCTCTCTCTCTTTCCCCCCTCTCTCTCTTTCCCCCCCCTCTCTCTCTTTCCCCCCTCTCTCTCTTTCCCCCCTCTCTCTTTCCCCCCCTCTCTCTCTTTCCCCTCTCTCTCTCTTTCCCACCTCTCTCTCTCCCCCCCCCTCTCTCTTCCCCCCCCCTCTCTCTCTTCCTCCCCCCCCCTCTCTCTCTTTCACCCCCCTCTCTCTCTTCACCCCCCTCTCTCTCTTCACCCCCCTCTCTCTCTTCACCCCCTCTCTCTCTTCACCCCCTCTCTCTCTTCACCCCCCTCTCTCTCTTCACCCCCCTCTCTCTCTTCACCCCCCTCTCTCTCTTCACCCCCCTCTCTCTCTTCACCCCCCTCTCTCTCTTCACCCCCCTCTCTCTCTTCACCCCCCTCTCTCTCTTCACCCCCCTCTCTCTCTTCACCCCCCTCTCTCTCTCTCTCTTCACCCCCCTCTCTCTCTCTCTCTTCCCCCCCCTCTCTCTCTCTCTCTCTCTTCCCCCCCCTCTCTCTCTCTCTCTCTTCCCCCCCCTCTCTCTCTTCCCCCTCTCTCTATCCCCCCCTCTCTCTCTATCCCCCCCTCTCTCTCTCTATCCCCCCCTCTCTCTCTCTATCCCCCCCTCTCTCTCTCTATCCCCTCCCTCTCTCTCTCTATCCCCCCCTCTCTCTCTCTATCCCCCCCTCTCTCTCTCTATCCCCCCCTCTCTCTCTCTATCCCCCCCTCCTCTCTCTATCCCCCCCTCTCTCTCTCTATCCCCCCCTCTCTCTCTCTATCCCCCCCTCTCTCTCTCTATCCCCCCCTCTCTCTCTCTATCCCCCCCTCTCTCTCTCTATCCCCCCCTCTCTCTCTCTATCCCCCCCTCTCTCTCTCTATCCCCCCCTCTCTCTCTCTATCCCCCCCTCTCTCTCTCTATCCCCCCCTCTCTCTCTCTATCCCCCCCTCTCTCTCTCTATCCCCCCCTCTCTCTCTCTATCCCCCCCTCTCTCTCTCTATCCCCCCCTCTCTCTCTCTATCCCCCCCTCTCTCTCTCTATCCCCCCCTCTCTCTCTCTATCCCCCCCTCTCTCTCTCTCTCTATCCCCCCCTCTCTCTCTCTCTCATCCCCCCTCTCTCTCTCTCTATCCCCCCCTCTCTCTCTCTATCCCCCCCTCTCTCTCTCTATCCCCCCCTCTCTCTCTCTATCCCCCCCTCTCTCTCTCTATCCCCCCCTCTCTCTCTCTATCCCCCCCTCTCTCTCTCTCTATCCCCCCCTCTCTCTCTCTATCCCCCCCTCTCTCTCTCTATCCCCCCCTCTCTCTCTCTATCCCCCCCTCTCTCTCTCTATCCCCCCCTCTCTCTCTCTATCCCCCCCTCTCTCTCTCTATCCCCCCCCCCTCTCTCTCTCTATCCCCCCCCCCCTCTCTCTCTCTATCCCCCCCCCCCTCTCTCTCTCTATCCCCCCCCCCCCTCTCTCTCTCTATCCCCCCCCCCCTCTCTCTCTCTATCCCCCCCCCCTCTCTCTCTCTATCCCCCCCCCCCTCTCTCTCTCTATCCCCCCCCCCCTCTCTCTCTCTATCCCCCCCCCCTCTCTCTCTCTATCCCCCCCCCCCTCTCTCTCTCTATCCCCCCCTCTCTCTCTCTATCCCCCCCTCTCTCTCTCTATCCCCCCCTCTCTCTCTCTATCCCCCCTCTCTCTCTCTATCCCCCCCTCTCTCTCTCTATCCCCCCCTCTCTCTCTCTATCCCCCCCTCTCTCTCTCTATCCCCCCCTCTCTCTCTCTATCCCCCCCTCTCTCTCTCTATCCCCCCCTCTCTCTCTCTATCCCCCCCTCTCTCTCTCTATCCCCCCCTCTCTCTCTCTATCCCCCCCTCTCTCTCTCTATCCCCCCCTCTCTCTCTCTCTCTCTCTCTCTCTCTCTTTCCCCCCTTCGCTCGCTCTCGCTCCCCTCGCTGTCAGAAACACAGAGACACTGGCAGCGATAGGCAGAGACACATTGCAGGGGGGGGGGCCCGTCCCAGCATGCTGTTGGAGGGCTCCCGGTGCTGCAGTCGGTGAGTAGAAACTTAATTTTTTATTTATTGATTTTATTTTTTTTTTTGATTGATTTAATGATTTATTTATAATTTATTATTGATGATGGCTCTTTATTGTGTTTAATGTTTGTAAATTCCCCCCCCACCCCCCACCATCTCTCGTTCCCTACGCCTGATTTATAAATGTAGGCAAGGTTTTTCTGAGCGTACAAAAATCTACACTTACTCCATTCTAAGTTAGTTTGGAATAAGTTTTCGTTGCCTAAACTTGCAAAACAGATGTAAGTGCCTGGACACGCCCCCTTTTGAAAAAAAATCTGTTCTAAAATAAAACTATTCTAACTGACTAGAACTGGAGCAAACGAAATGCCAAGAATTGCAATTTCTAAGATGCTCCATTCTAAACTAGTTGCTCCAAAAAAATAGGAGCAACTCAGGCCGAAACTTGAGCCCATTGTCTTTCACACTTGCATGTCTGTAATTATTCCACATGTGAAATTATCCCAAACCAGCATTAGTGTTGAAGGATGACGCTCCTTGTTGAGCTCCTATGGACTCTAATGTTTGAAGCAACCCTGTGATGTAAAAATCGTAATACCTTTGCCATCGGAGGTAGTTTGTTCCTCCGAGAACAGGAGTTCCTTTACACAGGGCGACCGAAAGTGCTACTGGCATCATTTTGTGTTGGCTTGCCATTTTGAGTCTGGCCCATGGGCAGTTAGCATTCCTAGCCGGTATTGATCCTTCTTTGGTACTGGATCCACAGAGCCGGAAATGTGACGTAGAACTAACCGCTCATGTGCAGCAATTCATGCAGTGCTGTTAATGCCACAGATTGCCATTTTGGGATCTTGCACGCGAACAGTTTAACACTTTTGCTGAATTTACCCCACAGTACAACCGAAGAGACAAAAACGGGGAAAAATAAACTGGGAGGGGATAAATGGTAATATAAGCACCATTAAATTTACTGTTGCAGCCAGTGAACCCCAAAATGTTTTGACTTTTTTTAAAGTGGCTGTGTGTTGAAGTGCACCAGAGGTTTTATTTTTAGTTCCGCAGGTTGATGCAGTGTTTCAGCGTCAGGGAGTGGCCCTCCATACTCCACCTGGAAGGACCGGTTTGTCTCGGATTGTTGCAAAGTGCAAGTTTTGGGTGGAGATAGACCATGCAAATGCTAGAGTGGGGTGATTCTCAGTCCCACACAAATGCTGCGAAGTCACCTAAGGAATATGTTTTGACAACGTGCAGTTTTATGTAGTGGAAGTCTGCGGTGAAACTAAAGAGGCTCCTAAGGGTGGAATGACAGCTGCATCTTGTTGTCACTCCCTTGGTGATGAGACAAAGTTGTGAAACTGCTTTCCGGGTCTACATTTGTAACATTACATATAATGGCAAAATGAGGTTGCATTTGTCTCCACATCCAGGCTTAATGTGTGTTGTTACAAATATCCCAAGTTGCTTGGATTCATGTTATATGTCAACTGCCCACAGACAGTCAGTGATAGTCGGTGTCTGCTTGCCTACATTTCCAGCTGTAAATCAGCGCTATACCTGGACTCCACACCTAGCTGTAGCTTCCACCATTTCACTGATGCTGCTACTGCTCAGAAGCATGGAACTCTGTTGCACACTGAATGGAAATGCTTGGGATAGTTCTTGCAAGATCAGGAATTCCCATCCACAGCATGCAACAGGGTTCCATCCCGTGTACTAGCAGGTAAACATGAGAGAAACTCCATGTAATTTTTGCTACTATCTTCTGATTATACAAGAATTTTTGAGTGTTCTGCAGCTTAGCTTATGACCAGCCTGTGCCCCTCTACACTTACATCTAACAACTTGTCAGGCACCTATATTCAGGGCTTTTTATTAGTTGTTAGCTTCTTAAAAGTTATTGGTCAATGTTTGAGTTTTCCAGGTTGTTCTGTGCATCATGTGGGAATCTATCAGTGATGGTCATTTGTGTTGTGTGAAACTAGTTTTCAATAACATTGCGAAGAAACCACTCCTTTTTATTAATCTTTAGTTTTGTTCATATTTCTGTTTTTAGCAGCACAAGTTCTAAATCATTGAGCTTTCACACCTCAGTGAGGAACTTGCCAAATGCATGATAGAATAAATTCCATCTGTTGGATAAATACACAATTGCACAATAACATCTTAAATACTGCAGCCAAATTCTCCACACAAATCCCCACTTATTGGGCCCAAGTTTCCGCCCTCTGGAAAAACGGCGCATCTCGATAAGGTGCGCCGACGTTCTGGAAGAAAAAGGGTGCCGAAAACTTACCATGTGATTCTCCGGTCTCCTCAGGACATCACCATGCTCAGCATGGTGCAGCACAAGGGGTCGGGGGCGGAGCCAGGTCCCAGCGCTGAAAACAGTGCCGGGACCTCTGCACATGCACACTAGAGTGTCCGCGCATGTGCCATAGCTCCTCGCCTCCGAGGCTGTGTGGGAAGGGCCCGACCCTAGCCCTGGCCGAATGGGCTCCCCGGGCGAAGATCGGGATTCGGGCCTCCCTCCCGTTCAGCTCCCTCGCTCCCCACCCCTCCCTCCCTCCCGTTGAGCCTCTTTCCCCCCCCCCCCCCCCCCCCCTATTCAGCCTTCTCCCCCCCCCCCCCCCCCCCCGCCTTTCCTCTTCTCCCTGTCAGAAGTGTCGGCGACAGTGCCCGGCCCAGCCGTTCAGCCTTTCCTTCCCTCCTCTCTCCCCCTCCCTGCCCCCCTCCTCCTCGCCTCTCCTCCCCTCTCCTCCCCTCCCTCCATCCCTCTCTCCCTCCTTCCCTCCTCCTTCCCTCCCCCTCTCCCTTCTTCCCTCCTTCCCTCCTCCTTCCCTCCCCCCTCCTCCTCTCCCTCCTTCTCCTCTCCCCTCCTTCTCTTCCCCCCTCCTTCCCTCTCCCTCCTTCCCTCTCCCTCCTTCCCTCTCCCTCCTTCCCTCTCCCTCCCCCTCTCCCTCCTTCCCTCCCCCTCTCCCTTCTTCCCTCCTTCCCTCCTCCTCTCCCTCCTTCTCCTCTCCCTCCTTCTCCTCTCCCCTCCTTCTCTTCCCCCTCCTTCCCTCTCCCTCCTTCCCTCTCCCTCCTTCCCTCTCCCTCCTTCCCTCTCCCTCCTTCCCTCTCCCTCCTTCCCTCTCCCTCCTTCCCTCTCCCTCCTTCCCTCTCCCTCCTTCCCTCTCCCTCCTTCCCTCTCCCTCCTTCCCTCTCCCTCCTTCCCTCTCCCTCCTTCCCTCCCCCTCCTTCCCTCCCCCTCCTTCCCTCCTTCCCTCCCCCTCCTTCCCTCCCCCTCCTTCCCTCCCCCTCCTTCCCTCCCCCTCCTTCCCTCCCCCTCCTTCCCTCCCCCTCCTTCCCTCCCCCTCCTTCCCTCCCCCTCCTTCCCTCCCCCTCCTTCCCTCCCCCTCCTTCCCTCCCCCTCCTTCCCTCCCCCTCCTTCCCTCCCCCCCCTCCTCCTCTCCCTCCTTCCCTTCCCCTCCCTTCTTTTCTCCCTCCTTTCCATCCCTCCCCTCTCCCTCCCTCCTTTCCATCCCTCCCCTCGCCTCTCCTCTTCCCCCCCCCCCCCCCACCCCTCGCTGTCAGAAACACAGACAGAGAGACAGACACTGGGGGGCCCCGTCCCAGCACACTGTTGGGGGGCTCTCGGTGCTGCAGTAGGTGAGTAGAAACTTAATTTTTTATTGATTATTTTAAATTATTTTTTTATTTTTTTGATTTATTTATCATTTATTATTGATGGCACTTTATTTGTAAAAGTGCAGTGTTTAATGTTTGTAAACCCCCTTCCCCCCTATCTCTCATTCCCTAACCTGATTTATAAGTGTGGGCAAGGTTTTTCTGAGCGTACAAAAATCTATACTTACTCCATTCTAAGTTAGTTTGGGGTAAGTTTTCACTGCCTAAAGTGGCTGGGCACGCCTCCTTTCGAAAAAAAAATCTGTTCTAAAATGAAACTATTCTGACTCACTAGAACTGGAGCAAACTAAATGCCGAGAATTGCAATTTCTAAGATGCTCCATTCTAAACAAGTTGCTCCAAAAAAAATAGGAGCAACTCAGGCTGAAACTTGAGCCCATTGTCTTTCATCCCCGACCCACTCCCTTGTTGTCCAATAATTTGACACTGGAGGAAACGGGGAGGAGTGATCATCTTTAACCTGTACTGGACATAAAAGAATTTTAATATAGAAACATAGAAAATAGGTGCAGGAGTAGGCCATTCGGCCCTTCGAGCCTGCACCACCATTCAATATGATCATGGCTGATCATGTAACTTTAGTACCCCATTCCTGCTTTCTCTCCATACCCCTTGAGCCCTTTAGCCGTAACGGTCACATCTAACTCCCTTTTCTAACGAACTGGCCTCAACAACTTTCTGTGGTCAAGCATTCCACAGGTTCACAATTCTGAGTGAAGACGTTTCTCCTCATCTCGGTCCTAAATGGCTTACCCCTTATCCTTAGACTGTGACCCCTGGTTCTGGACTTCCCCAACATCGGGAACATTCTTTCTGCATCTAACCTGTCCAATCCCGTCAGAATTTTCTATGTTTCTATGAGATTCCCTCTCATTCTTCTAAATTCCAGTGACTATAAACCTAGTCGATCCAGTCTTTCTTCATATGTCAGTCCTGCCATCCCGGGAATCAGTCTGGTGAACCTTCGCTGCACTCTCTCACTAGCAAGAATGTCCTTCCTCAGATTAGGAGACCAAAACTGTACACAATATTCAAGGTGTGGCCTCACCAAGGCCCTATAGAACTGCAGTAAAACTTCCCTGCTCCTATACTCAAATCCTCTTGCTATGAAAGCCAACATGCCATTTGCCGCCTTCAACACTGGCTGTACCTGCATGCTAACTTTCAATGACTGATCTACCATGACACCCAAGTCTCATTGCACCTCCCCTTTTCCTAATCTGTCACCATTCAGATAATAATCTGCCATCCTGTTTTTGCCACCAAAGTGGATAACCTCACATTTATCTACATTATACTGCGTCTGCCATGCATTTGCCCACTCGCCTTACCTGTCCAAGTCATCCTGCAGCCTCTTAGCATCCTCCTCACAGCTCATACTGCCACCCAGCTTAGTGTCATCTGCAAACTTGGAGATATTACATTCAATTCCTTTGTCTAAATCATTAATATATATTGTAAATAGCTGGGGTCCCAGCACTGAACCTTGCGGTACCCCACTAGTCACTGCCTGCCATTCTGAAAAGGACCTGTTTATTCCTACTCTTTGCCAACCAGTTCTCTATCCACGTCAATACATTACCCCCTACACCACGTGCTTTAATTTTGCACATTAATCTCTTGTGTGGGACCTAGTCAAAAGCTTTTTGAAAGTCCAAATGCACCACACCCACTGGTTCCCCCTTGTCCACTCTACTAGTTACATCCTCAAAAAATTCCAGAAGATTTGTCGCGCATCATTTCCCTTTCATAAATCCATGCTGACTTGGACCAATCCTGTCACTGCTTTCCAAATGCGCTACTATTACATCTTTAATAATTGATTCCAACATTTTCTCCACTACCGATGTCAGGCTAACCGGTCTATAATTCCCCGTTTTCTTTCTCCCTCCTTTTTAAAAAAAAAAAGTGGGGTTACATTAGCTAGCCTCCAATCCATAGGAACTGATCCAGAGTCTCTAGAATGTTGGAAAATTACCACCAATTCATCCACTATTTCTAGCGCCACTTCCTTAAGTACTCTGGGATGCAGACGATCAGGCCCTGGGGATTTATCGACCTTCAATCCCATCAATTTCCCTAACACAATTTCCTGACTAATAAGGATTTCCTTCAGTTCCTCCTTCTCGCTAGATCCTCAATCCCCTAGTATTCCCGGAAGGTTATTTGTGTCTTCCTTAGTGACGACAGAACCAAAGTATTTGTTCAAATGGTCTGCCATTTCCTTGCTCCCCATTGTGAATTCACCTGATTCTGACTGCAAGGGACCTACATTATTCCTCTCTAATCCTTTTTCTCTTCACATATCTATAGAAGCTTTTGCAGTCAGTTTTTATGATCCCTGCAAGCTTACTCTCATACTCTTATTTTCCCCCTCCTAATTAAACCTCCTCTACTGGATTCTAAATTTCTCCCAGTCCTCAGGTTTGCTGCTTTTTCTGGCCAATTTATATGCCACTTCCTTGGATTTAACGGTATCCCTAATTTCCCTTGTTAGCCACGGTTGAGCCACCTTCCCCTTTGTATTTTTACGCCAGACAGGGATGTACAATTGTTGTATTTCATCCATGTGATCTTTAAATGTCTGCCATTGCCTATCCACCGTCAGCCCTTTAAGTATCATTCGCCAGTCTATCCTAGCCAATTCACGTCTCATACCATCGAAGTTACCTTTCTTTAAGTTCAGGACCCTAGTCTCTGAATTAACGATGTCACTCTCCATCTTAGTGAAGAATTCCACCATATTATAGTCACTCTTCCCCAAGGGGACTCGCACGACCAGATTGCTAATTAATCCTCTCTCATTACACAAGACCCAGTCTAGGATGGCCTGCTCTCTAGTTGGTTCCTCGACGTATTGGTCTAGAAAACCATCCCTTATAGACTTCAGGAAATCCTCCTCCACAGTACTGCTACCAGTTTGGTTAGCCCAATCTATTTGTAGATTAAAGTCACCCATGATAACTGCTGTATCCTTATTGAACGCGTCCCTAATTTCCCTTAATTAAAAGGGTTTAATTAAGAGGGAGAAAATAGAGTAAGCGAAGAAGCTTGCTGGAAACATAAAAACTGACAGCAAAAGCTTCTATAGATATGTAAAGAGAAAAAGATTCGTGAAGACAAACGTAGATCCCTTGCAGTCAGATTCAGGTGAATTTATAATGGAGAACAAAGAAATGGCAGACCTATTGAACAAATACTTTGGTTCTGTCTTCACGAAGGAAGACATAAATAACCTTCCGGAAGTTCTAGGGGACTAATGGTCTAATGAGAAGGTGGAACTGAAGGATATCTTGATTAGGCGGGAAATTGTGTTAGGGAAATTGATGGGATTGAAGGCCGATGAATCCCCGGGGCCTGATAGTCTGCATCCCGGAGTACTTAAGGAAGTGGCCCTAGAAATAGTGGATGCATTGGTGATCATTTTCCAACAGTTTATCGACTCGGGATCAGTTCCTATGGACTGGAGGATAGCTAATGTAACACCACTTTTTAAAAAGGGAGGGAGAGAGAAAGCGGGTAATTATAGACCGGTTAGCCTGACATCAGTGATGGGGAAAATGTTGGAATCAACTATTAAGGATGAAATAGTAGCGCATAATGTGGATAAATGTGAGGTTATCCACTTTGGGGGCAAAAACGCGAAGACAGAATATTATCTGAATGATGGAAGATTAGGAAAAGGGGAGGTGCAACGAGACCTGGGTGTCATGGTTAATCAGTCATTGAAAGTTGGCATACAGATACAGCAGGCGGTAAAGAAGGCAAAAATGGTATGTTGGCCTTCATAGCTAGGGGATTTGAGTATAGGAGCAGGGCGGTCTTGCTGGATGTACAGGGCCTTGGTGAGGCCTCACCTGGAATATTGTGTTCAGTTTTGGTCTCCTAATCTGAGGAAGGACGTTCTTGCTATTGAGGGAATGCAGCGAAGGTTCACCAGACTGATTCCTGGGATGGCTAGACTGACATATGAGGAGAGACTGGATCAACTGGGCCTTTATACATTGGAATTTAGAAGGATAAGAGGGGATCTGATAGAAACATGCAAGATTCTGACGGGATGGGACAGGTTAGATGCGGGTAGATTGTTCCGATGTTGGGGAAGTCCAAAAGCAGGGGACGCTGTCTTAGGATAAGGGGTGGGCCATTTAGGACTGAGATGATGAGAAACTTCTTCACTCAGAGAGTTGTTAACCTGTGGAATTCCCCGCTGCAGAGAATTGTTGATGCCAGTTCATTGGATATATTCAAGTGGGAGTTAGATATGGCCCTTTACGGCTAAGGGGATTGAGGGCTATTAGAGAGAAAGCGGGAAAGGGGTACTGAGGGAATGATCAGTCATGATCTTATCGAATGATGGTGCAGGCTCGAAGGGCCGAATGTTCTACTCCTGCACCTATTTTCTATGTTTCCTGTTTGATGTCATGCCCAATCTCCCTACTACTGTTTGGTCGTCTGTACACAACTCCCACTAATGTTTTCTGCCCTTTGGTGTTTCGCAGCTCGACCCCTATAGATTCCACATCATCCAAACTAATGTCCTTCCTTACTATTGCGTTAATCTCCTCTTTAACCAGTAATGCTATCCCATCTCCTTTTTCTTCCCGTCTATCCTTCCTGAATATTGAATACCCCTGGATGTTGAATTCCCAGCCTGGTTACCCCGGAGCCATGTCTCCGTAATCCCAATTACATCATATCCGTTATAATTAACAGCTATCTGCGCAGTTAATTAATCCACCTTATTACGAATGCTCCTCACATTGAAACTCTGAGCCTTCAGGCTTGTTTTTTTTAACACTCTTTGACCTTTTTAGAATTATGTTGTAATGTGGCCCTTTTTGATTTTTGCCCTTGATTTCTCTGCCCTCCACTCTTGTTTTTCTCCTTCCTACTTTTTGCTTCTGCCCCCTTTTTATTTCGATCTGCTTCCCTGCGTAGATTCCCATCCCCCTGCCATATTAGTTTAAACCCTCCCCAACAGCACGAGGAAACACTCCGCCTTAGACATCGGTTCTTGTCCTGCCCAGGTGCAGACCGACCGGTTTGTACTGTTCCAACCTCCCCCAGAACCGGTTCCAATGCCCCAGGAATTTGAATCCCTCCCTCCTGCACCACTCCTCAAGCCACGCATTCATCTTAGCTATCCTGCTATTTCTACTCTGACTAGCATGTGGCACTGATAGCAATCCTGAGATTACTACCTTTGAGGTCCTGCTTTTTAATTTAACTCCTAGCTCCCTAAATTCAGCTTGTCGGACCGCATCCCATTGTTTATCTATAGCGTTGGTATCTATATGCACCACAATAGCTGGCTGTTCCCCCTCTCCATCCAGAATGCCCTGCAGCAACTCCGAGACATTCTTGACCCTTGCACCAGGGAGGCAACATACAATTCTGGAGTCTCGTCTGTGGCCGCAGAAACGTCTCTCTATTCTCCTTACAATAGAATCCCCTATCACTATAGCTCTCCCACTCTTTTTCCTGCCCTCCTGTACAGCAGAGCCACCCACGGTGCCATGAACTTGGCTGCTGCTGCCTTCCCCTGATGAGCCATCTCCCCCAACAGTACCCAAAACGGTATATCTGTTTTGGAGGGAGATAACTGCAGGGGACCCCTGCACTACCTTCCTTCCCCTGCTCTTCCTGCTGGTCACCCATTCCCTATCTGCCTTTGTAACCTTTACCTGCAGTGTGACCAACTCACTAAACGTGCTATTCATGACATCCCCAGCATCGTAAATGCTCCAGAGTGAATCCATACGCAGCTCCAGTGCCGCAATGCGGTCTGTCAGGAGCTGCAGCTGGACACACTTCCTGCATACATAGTACTCAGGGACACTGGAAGCGTCCCTGATTTCCCACATAGCACAGGAGGATCATGACACGGGTCTGGGCTCTCCTGCCATGACTTAACCCTTAAATTAACTTAATTTGGCAACAATGCCAAAGATTACCTACTGACAAGAAAAGAAAAAGAAAATATAGAAAAGAGAAGCATCTGCTTAAAAATAAAGTGTTACTGATATTACGAGTTATTGCATGTTACACATACAATAAGCCTTGGAAAAATATTTAATATTGTAAGGTGCAACAGGTTCAATATTTATAGCCAGAATTCCCATATTTCAGGATCTTTTTGACCATTTTTCCACAGAAAGTGGGAGGGGGAGAAGTCATTTTGAAATGATTGGTTTTAAAAGCAAAATATATTTACACGTTTAGAAAAACAAGAGCACGAAGACAAAATATGGTTAATATGCTAATAGGCTAGACATTGAAGAAGTTTCCCCAAAGATTGCAATTCGTTAGCCTGTCTCTGTAATTATTAAACTCCTCACAGATGTCTCTGATCCCAGGCACTTCGCAGTGATTTGTCTGGCAGGCATTCCATTCTAGTTGTGCATAGAAAGATGAAATGGACATTTTTAACTGGAAAACCCGAGGGTAAACTTTGGCCAGGCTCTCTAGGGCAATGCGCAAGGATAGTTATTCTATTAACATCAAGCAAGACGAAGCACCAATGTGGGGAAACATAGCGTGTTCAATAATTTGTATTACAGCACAAAGACCAGTTGTACCGATTTGAATTAAATGAGTCTGATGGGGCTCAAAATTGGCCCACCCGATTTTTTTGGTGCACTCATCAGAGATGCGGCAACTTTGTGGGCTGAAAAGGGCGCCAAAACGATGTCTCCGGATTCTGGCCGCTCTGGCCTCTCCCATGGCTTGGCGCAGCGTGGTCTGTCGATTTAGGGTCGGAGCTAGGACCCTGCCTGTAAAACAGTGCTGGCAGGTCTCCGCATGCGCACTGGAGCGTTCGTGCAGTAGCTCCTGCCGATGATGATGATGATGCGTGCTGTAGCGTGGGAAACGATGCTGAGTGGCCTGCCGCGCAGGCTGGCCCACTACTTTCCCCAGCTAAGGCTACAACAAACAGGTTGGTGCGGAAAGAGATTTGATCCGGAGGGTGCGGGGAGGAGAGTTTTGATCTGGTGGGGTGGGGGGGGGAGTTTTGATGGGGGGGAGGAGGAGGGGGGATGGGGGGGCGGGGAAAGGAGAGAGTTTTGATCCGGGGTGGGGCGGGGGAGGAGGAGGAGAGTTTTGATCGGGGCGGGAGGGGTGGGGGGGGGGAGGAGGAGAGTTTCAATCGGGGGGAGGGGGGGCGAAAGAGTTTTGATCCGGGGGGAGGGGCGAATTTTGATCTGGGGGTGGGGGGGTGTGATAACTGTGTAGCCAGTAATTTTAATGAGCTTACTCAAGACTTTCCTTAACCCTGTTGATGAAAATACTTTACTACATAAGAATTACGAGCAGTAGGTACTTCTATTTTTTGTTTGGATATTTTGAAAAAATGATGTCAATATGTTTTGTCTCTTTACTTTTATTTTTGTAGTTTAACCTTCCATGAATGCTTCTGTTGTATAGTAAATTCACTTTGAGAAGTTTGTCATATGATGTTCTGTATAGCTGTTTGATCCTATTCACATTCTTTAGTCATGTCATTAAGCGCCTAGCTGTATTGATTTCTTAACTCTCCACAAGGGTTTTCTGTGCGGCCACAAGTGGCCACATACGCTGGCCTAAGTTAGTTTGGAGTAACTATTAGCTGTCCAAAGTGGCCTAAATGGTCAAAACGGGCGTAGGTGGCTGGCTAAACGCCCTTTTGAAAAAAATCCTAACCAACTCACTTACACTGCCGCAAATTGAATGTGCAGAATGGGGATTTTTAGGATGCTCCAGAAAAATCAAGTTGCTCCCAAAAAAACGGAGCAACTCCTGGGCAATAGAAACATAGAAACTAGGTGCAGGAGTAGGCCATTCGGCCCTTCGAGCCTGCATCACCATTTAATAAGATTATGGCTGATCATTCACCTCCATACCCCTTTACTGCTTTCTCTTCATACCCCTTGATCCCTTTAGCCGTAAGGGCCATATCTAACTCCCTCTTCAATATATCTAATGAACTGGCATCAACAACTCTGTGCGGTCGGGAACTCCACAGGTTAACAACTCTCTGAGTGAAGAAGTTTCTTCTCATCTCAGTCCTAAATGGCGTACCCCTTATCTTTAGATTGTGACCCCTGGCTCTGGACTTCCCCAACATTGGGAACATTCTTCCTGCATCTAACCTATCCAGTCCCGTCAGAATTTTTAATGTTTCTATGAGATCCCCTCTCATTCTTCTAAACTCCAGTGAGTACAGGCCCAGTCGATTCAGTTTCTCCTCTATGTCAGTCCTGCCATTCGGGAATCAGTCTGGAACCTTCGCTGCACTCCCTCAATAGCAAGAACGTCCTTCCTCAGATTAGGAGACCAAAACTGAACACAATATTCCAGGTGAGGCCTCACGAAGGCCCTGTACAACTGCAGTAAGACTTCCCTGCTCCTATACTCAAATCCCCTAGCTATGAAGGCCAACATGCCATTTGCCACCTTCACCGCCTGCTGTACCTGCATGCCAACTTTCAATGACAGATGTACCATGACACCCAGGTCTCGTTGCACCTCCCCTTTTCCTAATCTGCCGCTATTCAGACAATATTCTGTCTTCGTGTTTTTGCCCCCAAAGTGGATAACCTCACATTTATCCACATTATACTGCATCAGCCATGCATTTGCCCATTCACTTAACCTGTCCAAGTCACCCTGCAGCCTCTTAGCATCCTCCTCACAGCTCACACAGCCACCCAACTTAGTGTCATCTGCAAACTTGGAGATATTACACTCAATTCCTTCATCTAAATCATTGATGTATATTGTAAATAGCTGGGGTCCCAGCACTGAACCTTGCAGTACCCCACTAGTCACTGTCTGCCATTCTGAAAAGGACCCGTTTATCCCAACTCTCTGCTTCCTGTCTGCCAACCAGTTCTCTATCCATGTCAATACATGACCCCCAGCAATAACTGTTGCTCTATATGTTCACTTCCTGTGAAATAAAGCAGTTTAACGATTCATATTGAGCCTCGTCTTACCAGGTGTTTTTTTCAGTCTGCCTCCAAAAAGGTTGGAGAAGCATGTGGAGAGATATGCAATAGCCGCAAACATCGAGTTCATATCACAAGGATGTTACAGCCCTTGGTTATGCTATTGTTCAAGTAGATATTGGGCAGCGAGAGTCAACTCCAGAATGTGAGTGATGTGGGATCTGCTTTCAAGAGCGACTGATGCCACTGAATCCAAGAAGGTATCAACAGCAGACCCAGATTAGCGACAGGAATATAGAGGAATGATTGAAGCTTGGTCTGTAAAATACCATGTAATTTGCACAGCCCTGAAAATCCTGGAGTTCCTCATTTTGTTCCCTGAACAATTGTTTCATCCAATCTGTACTGAATGTCCTGAAAAACTAGCACTTGTTTTCTAATGGGGACTGTTGTTGCAACAACAGGACAGGATATCTGGTGGTACAGAACATAGAGTTTAATGATTTTCATCTGACCTTTTGGAACACAATGATATTTTGAGTGGTTGCTTTTTTTGTTTTTCAAATTTTTAACTAGTTTGATGTTATCACCAACCAATTTAGATTTGCACCTGAGATTGCCCATACAGTTTGAACATTTAATAGTTACTGAATTGAAAGTTTAAAAAAAAATAAATGTAATTATCATCCGGTCAGTTTAAGAGTCGACAATGAATCTTGAATCTGCAATTGCTGATGTCAAGCTCCCTTTTGAAGTTCCATTGACCTTGGCCTTTTTTGTTATGTTGAAAGAAAAGGGTTTACTTTGTGGAAATTTCACACGAGCCTGTAACTAGTGTGTGTGTTTCTACCATGTGATATGTAAATGTAGCTATTAATTTCTCCAGTACCAGTGACTCTGGTTTCCCACTTAAAAAAATTAATTCATGGGATGTGGGCGTCGTTGACAAGGCCAGCATTTATTGTCCATCCCTAATTGCTCTTGAAAAGGTGGTGGTGAACCACCTTCTTGAACCACTGCAGTCTGTATTTTTTTTTTATTCGTTGCCAATCTTTCCAATTCTTTGTCAAATCACAAACGCCAGAGGTCACCTTGCACACATCAAGGATCACTCTGCGCCAATGCTCTTAGCCAAAAGGCCTAGAGCCACTGCACCATTCCTGGAAGTACTGCAATACCAGGTTCGTGCCATGGAGGTGGATGGGTCAGGCCCCCCACACACCTCCGTGGAGGTGGATGGGTCAAGCCACCCCACCCACCTCCTATTTCCAAAAAGCATAGGAGAATCACCTTCCTGATCCAGGGAGAACCACGTTGGGGTCATGGTTACTCCCCTGTCAGGTCAGTTACGCATGATCTTAGCCAAAAGGCCGAGCGTCTGTATGGTGAAGGTACTCCTACTGTGGTGTTGGGGAGGGAGTTCCAGGATTTTGACCCAGCGACTATGAAGGAACAGCGATATACTTCCAAGTCAGAATGGTGTGTGACTTGGAAGGGAACTTAGAGGTGGTGGTGTTCCAATGCACCTGCTGCCCTTGTCCTTCAAGGTGATAGAGGACGCAGGTTTGGGAGGTGCTGTCAAAGAAGCCTTAGCGAGTTGCTGCAGTGCATCTTGTGAATGGTACTCACTGCAGCCATTGGTGGAGGGAGTGAATGTTTAAGATGGTGGATGGAGTGCCAATAAAGTGGTCTGCTTTGTCCTGGATGGTGTCGACCTTCTTGAGTGTTGTTCAAGCTGCACTCATCCAGGCAAGTGGACAGTATTCCATCACACTGCTGACTTGTGCCTTGTGGATGGTGGAAAGGCTTTGGGGAGTCGGGAGGTGAGACACTCGCCGCAGAATACCGAGCCTCTGACCTGCTCTTGCCACAGTATTTATGTGGCTGTTCCAGGTTTCTTGTCAATGGTGTCCCCCAGGATGTTGATGGTGGGGGAATCAGCAATGGTAATGCCGTTGACTGTCAAGGGGCGGTGGTTAGACTCTTGTTGAAGATGGTCATTGCCTAGCACTTATGTGGCACAAATGTTACTTGCCACTTATCAGCCCAAGCCTAAATGTCATCCAGGTCTTGCTGCATGCAGGCATGGACTGCTTCATTATCCGAGGAGTTGCGAATGGAACTGAACACTGTGCAGTCATCAGCGAACATCCCCACTTCTGACCTTATGATGGAGGGAAGGTGATTGATGAAGCAGCTGAAGATGGTTGGACCTAGGACACTGCCCTGAGGAACTCCTGTAGCGATATCCAGGGGCTGAGATAATTGACTTCCAACAACCATCTTCCTTTATGCTAGGTATGACTCCAGCCAGTGGAGAGTTTCCCCCTGATTCCCAGTGACTCCATTTTACTAGGGCTCCTTGATGCCACACTCGGTCAAATGCTGCCTTGATGTCAATAGCAGTCACTCTCATCTCATCTCAACTCTGGAATTCAGCTCTTTTGTCCATGTTTGGACCAAGGCTGTAATGAGGTCTAGAGCCGAGTGGTTCTGGCGGAACCCAAACTGAGCATCGGTGAGCAGGTTATTGGTGAGAAAATGCCGCTTGATAGCACCGTCAACGATACTTTCTATCACTTTGCTGATGATTGGGAGTAGACTGATGGGTGGTAATTGGATGGAATAGATTTGTCCTGCTTTTTGTGGACAGGACATACCTGGGCGGTTTTCCACATTGTCGGGTAGATGCCAGTGTTGTAGCTGTACTAGAGCAGCTTGGCTAGAGGAGCGGCTAGTTCTGGAGCGCAGGTCTTCAGCACAACAGTCGAGATGTTGTCAGATCCCATAGCCTTTGCTGTATCCAGTGCGCTCAGCTGTTTCTTGATATCACATGGAGTGAATCAAATTGGCCAAAGACTGGTTTCTGTGATGGTAGGGACCTCAGGAGGAGGCCGAAATGGATTACCCACTCGGCACTTCTGGCTGAAGACCGTTGCAAATACCTTTTCTTTTGCACTCACCTGCTGGTCCACCACCATTCATGATTGGATGTGGCAGTACTGCAGAGCTTTGATCGAATCCTTTGATTGTGGGATCGCTTACTCTGTGTATAGCATGCTGCTTCTGCTTTTTAGCGTGCATGTTGCAGCTTCCCCAGGTTGGCACATTTGTTGAATGATGTCTGCCTTGTCACAATCCACCCTTCTCGACCTCTCTGCAGACTTTCTCACGGTTGACCACACCATCTTGCTCCAACGCCTCTCCTCCATTGCACCATTGTTGCGGGGTGGGACGGCACTCATCTAGTTCCATTGTTACCTAACCATCAAAGCCAGAGAATCACCTCCAATGGCTTCTCTTTAAGCTCCCGCACGATTACCTCTGGTTTTCCCCGAAGAATCCAACCTTTGTCCCCTCCTATTTCTCACCTACATGCTGCCCCTTGGCGACATCGTCCGAAAACACAACGTCAGCTTCCACATGTATGCTGACAACACCCAGCTCCACCTCACCACCACCTCTCTCGACCCCTCCACTGTCTCTAAATTATCAGACAGCTTGTCCGACTTCCTGTACTGGTTGAGCAAAAATTTCATCCATCTAAATATTTGGAAGATCGAAGCCCTTGTCTTCAATCCACGCCACAAACGCTATTCCCTAGCCCCAACCCCATCCCTCTCCCTGGCAACTGTCTGAGGCTAAACCAGAGTGCTCACAACCTTGGTGTCATATGTGACCCCAAGATGAGCTTCTGGCCACACATCAGCGCCATCACTACGACTGCCTATTTCCACCTTTGTAACATTACCCAACACCACCTCTGCCTCAACTGATCTGCTGAAACCCTCATCCATGCCTTTGTTACCTCCAGACTTGACTATTCCAATGCATTCCTGGCTGGCCACCCATCTTCCACCTTCCATTAATTTAAGCTCATCCAAAACTCTGCTGCCCTTATCCTAACTTGCACCAAGTCCCGTTCACCCATTATACCTGGGCTCGCTGACCTACATTGGCTCCCGGTTAAGCAACACCTTGATTTTAAAATTCTCATCCTTTTTTCCAAATCCCTCCATGACTTCGCCTATGACTCCCTATCCCTGTAACCTTCTCCAGCCCCTCAACCCTCTGAGATATCTGCGCTCCTCCAATTCTGACCTCTTGTGCATCCCCTATTTTAATTGCTCCACCATTGGCGGCCATGCCTTCAGCTGCCGAGGCCCTAAACTCTGGAATTCCCTTCCTAAGCCTCTCTGCTCTCTACCTCTCTTTCCTTCTTTAAGGTGCTCCTTAAAACCTACCTCTTTGCCCTAATACCCTCTTATGTGGCTCGGTGTCAAATTTTGTTTGATAACGCTCCTGTGAAGCGCCTTGGAATATTTTACTACATTAAAGGCACTATATAAATGCAAGTTGCTTTTGTTGCAACAGTTAATAGTATCTAGTCTGTGAACAGGGATTGTATTAAGAATTGAGATAACAGCCTCTATTTGGTTGTGTAAAGCTTAGAAAAAATGGAAAAATAATTCTAAGGTGGATGTGGCTTTATTCTGCAGAGCTTTTGTGAAAAATGCTTCAATTGGAGAATGGCCAACTGTAGCATCTTGCTGGACCTTTTCCACAGATTGAAGATGTGGGACAGTTAGGTTTTGCAGTGAGAATAGTGTGAGAAATGTTATAATACACTTAAACTGGAATGTAATTCGTATTCTTCGCCTTCAGAGCTGGCTTTGTAATTTTGGTGAAAAATGCAACCACCAGCTTTTGAAGATCTAAAATTAGAGTTTTTTTTCTCTCTCTGCCAATAAAATATAAGCCCCAATTGTAACTTGGGGTGGGAGTGTTCCATGCGGAGGCTGAGACAGCCTAGTTACATGCAACAGAGGTTGATGTGACCAGCTTTTTGCACTTTGTGTGCTTTAAAAATTTTTTTGTATATGTCTGAATCCTGGCTTATATTGCATCATTATACTAGTTGTTCCATCACCTATCTCACCTGTCCTCTCATCACGACTCTCACTCTTTGTCATCTTCTAAATCACTATTACTGCCCACCGTTACATGATATGATTTGTATCAAATTTGTGTCACATTTTTTTATCTCATAATACTCTTGTGAAGTGCCTTGGGGCATTTCACTACATTAAAGTTGTTGTATGGTGTATTACTGTGTGGTGCCTAAAATGGCTTTGATTCAGATCCTCTGCTTCCACTACCTGAATGGAAGTGCTAACTATTTCTGGACTAAATCACATGTTAAGTGGGGGAATAATTTCTGAATTGTTCACCAGTGTTAGCTTGGACTCGGTAAACGAAGTTGAAGTACCAAAGCCCATAGGACACCATGGAGCCAAAATTGCCCCTCACGTTAAGACCCGTTACCGACGAAATCGGCAGCCATGCTGCAGAGTGCAGTGGCCGCTGACTTTTCGTGTAATGGCTGGCATTTTTTAAATTCCGCTTCTGGCAGTGACCCACTTCCCTCCTCCCCCCCCCCCCCCCCCCCACTACTCCGCTGCTGCCGATCCGTCCTAAGTGTGTCATAACAGTGCGCACCACTGATATTCCCACCCCCCCCCCGATGCAAAATTCCACCAAAAAAAAACTTGCTCCCCCCCTCCCCTGCCTCCGCAGTGCCAAAGGCTGCTTTTTTCTGCCGGTGCAGTGAGGCTGTAGTCCTTGTAAAATGGCGGTGCGGCTTCCATTAAAGGGGAGGACCTACTGCCGCTGCCACCATGTTTTTTTTTCTGGTCAGCCGACTGCCATGTCGGGCAGACAGTTATGCTCCCGGGTTCAGGAGGGCTGCCAACAAGCAACCTGGCACCCCCTCTTGGCCTGGCTGAAACCCTCCCTGGTGGCCCTGTGGACCGAACTTAAACAATCGCGCAGGCTCTCCCCCTTAAGTGAAGGGAAGAACCATGGCGATGCAGCACCATGATGACATCATCAGCGTTATGCTGATGACTGCCAGCGGCCATTACTCCGCCCGCCCCCAACTTCCGCCCCTCTAGTGTGCTCACCAGTGCACTTCCACCCCCATTATGACCGATCTCCGGTCAGCCGGGGAAAAAAAAAAGCCAAAGAGCGGAACTTAGTTCCACCGCGCCAATAATAACATGAGAAATCGGGTAGGTATGCCCTGTTTCCAGCAGAAAGCAATTTTGGCCCCCATGAGAATTGAAGAAAATAAGGAAGATGAGGTGAATCAGGAGGTTGTGATTATGTGGCAGTAAGCTTGGGTTTTAAAAGCTTGAAGAATATGAGAGGAAGGAAAGACTAAGGGAAGTAAGACATTCCAGTGTTCTAAAAATTAATTAGAACAGGAGATTGTGGGATGAATCTGTTCCAACAGTCAGGATATAGGGAGGAGCAAGTGCATTGTAGGAGGATGTGCGTTTGGAGTTTGGAAAGAATGAGAAACAAAAGATCAGAGAGGCACTGACAATTCAATTCTGCTCTGCTGTAAACTGGAGGAATTATATATTTTGGAGCTGTATTGCCATCTTTGAGCTGAGAGCACTTGTACAGAGCAGTGATGGAGACCATGGGCCAGGCTGGGAGAAGGAAGAGGGCAAACTAAGAAGGAGAATGGTGAGACGAGCAAGAGACCAACTGCTCAGCTGGCAAGCAAAGACAGGGATCAATTGACTAATTGGAATGGAAAGCAACAAGTCAGTAAAACAGGAAGGTAAAGTGACGCAATGAAGATAGCCAGGTTGACACTTGGGTGAAATATGTTTTGAAATGTGGTGAAAGTGTGTATTGTTCTGCAGCAACACCAGGTTTATGTTAAGACAATGAAAATTATCCAGAAAGAGAGAGAAACAGTTGGACTTCATGCATGGTCTAAATGCCTAACACTTAATCAGATAATGTCATAAATAGTAGGAGTAAATACTATAACCTTTACATTACATTGCACCCATGAACAGCTTCCTTCATATTAGTATTTTATATGATTTGGAAGTACAGCTTAGAATGTGTGTGAGAGATAGAGTTCCAGACTTTCATTGCTTGAGTGCCTTAGTGTCTGCTTCTATGCTGCCATTGCTTCAGGATTAATAGATAATAACTCGCAGCAGGTTACAGGGAAATTCCACGAGTGTCGCAGAGGGTGCTGCCCTCATTGTTGGAATCCCAGACCGGCAAAACAGCATTCTCCCTGTATGAATTCCGGCAGCCATTCGCAGCCTTGCACAGCTGTTTTGCTGTTTGTTTCATGGGTGTCATTCTGTTCCAGGATTCAGAACTAACCGTATGCCAAGAGAAGTGAGTGAGCTGATGGAAAACTGGGCTATTAAGATTGGTAATTCAAATGGGATTTGTTCTTTGGCAGGAAAAAGCAAGCAAGTTTATAAGGCAATTAGAAAAATATATGCAAAGAAAGAATTTTGATCAGTAAGTTAGAAGGAACGAGGACAGTAATAATACTACTCTGGATAAGGCAATCCTAATATACAAACCAAAAACAAGCTGTAAGAGTCAGAGATTTTTCTGGGAAAGTGGCATCCTATTTGGAGACAATATTCTGGGCTGATGCAGAAGTTCTCCAACTTTTCAATTCTCAGCTGAGTAATGAAACCTATCCAAGCCAACTGTGAAGTATTGATGTTTTTTATTAAACTGGTTTCTTGAACGCTCCTTGTTTTTCTTTTTTGCTGCTGGTTACTGTGTATGATTAAAACTGTTGACCCTTTTCAAGGACATCTTTTAGATTTCTGAATCGATGTGAAATATAACACCAAATGTTTCAGTTTATTACATATCCTTGCACAGAATGGAAAATGAGTACATTGTGCCGGCAGTATGACACACTCGCTTGACATTTCCATGGGGATTCTTCCAATCTCCTGCTGACTTCGGCAAAATATTGCTGGAAACCACGGAAAAATGGTGTAAACTGCAGTTCCCTGGCGTTTTCACCAAAGTTACAATGAGAGATCAGGGAACCTCAACGGAAATGTTACCGCATTGTGTCATGCAGTGGGAGTGCTTGAGTTCTTGTGCACTCCCGATCTGGATATCGCAGAGAGTGAAGCTGCAAATGCCCGAATGACTCAGTAGGGTAAATGCACTCCAATATCAACATGCTTACTTTCCACCAGGGCTCACTAGATAGCTTAGGGGGACATTGAAGCTAATTGTCTTGGTCCACCCCAGTTTGGTTGCGATCAGTTAGCTTAGCACAGACCAGGAATCATACTGGGACTCTTCAAAGTTTGTAGTGTACCATCCCTGAGCCACTGGGCATACCATACAATTCTATGTTTGTTTAAATGAATCCCAGTTTTTTTTTTAAGTGATTAACTCCACCCGCCCTCTCCTTCGCTCCCCCCCCCCCAAACATATAATGATTACAAGAACAGGAGGCACTAAAAAAAAATTCTGCTTGGGTCAGGGGGGCGGTGGAGCACAAGAAGGAGAATAGCATGTATGAAGCCACATCCTCCCACCCCATGCCACAAAACTTTAATAAACCAGCCCAGTCACCACTGGCATACCATCCAATCAATAATAAATGTGCAGATGTTTCATTACCATAAATTGAAATAGAAAATGGATTTTTTTAATTTTAAAAGTAACTCTCATCAAAACAGTGATAAGTAGTTTGTATTTCAAAATGACTGAACATTTGTGTTTTGTTTAAACAGCCACGGACCATTATCTACTATAAGGGCAGCTATCAAGAGAAGTAAGTAAAACAACACCTTTTAATATATTATAGGTTGCGTAGCAGCAGGGTGCAGCTGGGGGTGTCCATGACGAGGCAAAAAATCTCATTAAATTCACCCCGATGGCTGCTGATCGTACAAAACAATCTGTAGAGAGCTTTGGTGTGGTGCCAAGGAGGAGAGTCCAGAGGCTTTCAACATCCAAACAAATGATCCAACAAACTCTGGTGTAGCGGAGGACAAACTCTGCACTTTAACCTTTGGACTTAAAGGGAAAAGTCTCGGGCACTGTGTTTGGGGGAGTTTCAAAGGCAAGGGAAGATTCTTTGTGGAAATTCCATGTGGACATTATAAACTGGAATGCTGATGTCCAGCTGCCAAAACTCTTGTGTTCCTGACATAAATGTAGAGGCTCGGCTTTCTGTTGGAATAATTAGGATACCAACTACCGTTTAACCCTTTGAGCACTGAGCGGTGTTTCATCATCTTAAAAACACGCTTGTTTTATACGATGTAACTTCTTGAAAGTTTTTTAAAAATTTCTGAGGGTGAATATTATAAGGTATATGGGACTGTACAGGACTGGAAAAGACCATATTGGACCAGCTGGTCAGTCCCAGAGTTCAAAAATAGAATACAGTGTTCACTACCAATATTACTCAGTTAATTCTTTTTCATCAAATGCCTATTCAACTCTCTAAAATTACTGATGTTATCAGCCTCCGTATTCTTGTTCATTCCAAACATTCACCACCCACTGTGTGAAGTGATTATATCTGATTTGTCCATTCACCTTTGAGCTTCATTCCATATCCCCGTCTTATTATTCTGGGTGCCATGATAAACAATATTTCAGAGCTCAACTTACTGATGCACATATTGATCTTGAATACCTCAGTAATATCCCCTCACGGTCTTCTCGAGTGTAAATGTTGAATTAGTGAAATGTTACTCATTAAGGTGAGGAATATCAGTTTCTGTCATCTAGTATCCACATCTAGGGCCCAAGTTTCCACACACGCCTAGAACGGCGCATTCCCGACCTGGACGCCCGTTTTTCGCGCCAAAAAGTGCGCCTAAAAAAAATCCTCGATATTCTCCACCTACTTGCAGGTCCTCTGGCCCTCGGCGCAGCCAGCATGAGCTGTGGGGGGGGCGGAGCCAGGTCCCTGCGCTGAAAACAGTGCCGGGACCTCTGCACATGCGCGCTACAGTGGGGCGCGCAAGTGCAGTAGCTCCAGGCGCCGAACTGTGTGGGAGGGGCCCGAAGCACGCAGCCCCGAGCCCTGGCTGAATGGCCTCAGTGGGGCTGCGTGAATAAGGCTCCTCCCACGGCCAGCTCCTGCTTCCTCCCGACCAGACCCGACACTCGCTCCCCGCCCCCACCCTGCCTCCGGACCAGACCTGACCCGACACCCGCTCCCCGCCCCCACCCTGCCTCCGGACCAGACCCGACACCCGATCCCTGCCTCCAGACCAGACCCGACACCCGCTCCCCCCACTGCCCCTGCATCCGGACCAGACCCGACACCCGATCCCTGCCTCCGGACCAGACCCGACACCCGCTCTCCCCCCCCCCCCCCCTCCCTGCCTCCGGACCAGACCCGACACCCGTGCCCGCCCCCCCCCCCCGACTGGACCCGACCCGACTCCCGCTCCCGGACTGGATCCGACCTTCCCTCTCCTCCCTCTTCCCCTCCCTCTCCCTCTTCCCCTCCCTCTCCCTCTTTCCCCTCCCTCTCCCTCTTTCCCCCCCCTCTCCCTCTTCCCCCCCCCTCTCCCTCTTTCCCCTCCATCTTCCCCCCCCCCTCTCCCTATGCTAATTAATAAGAACATCTACGTCCTGCCAAAAAATATCACTGGATCCATTTGTTCCTGCTAAACAAATACTGTTGATTGAATGAATGTTCCCATTAACAAGTCCCTCCTGTAGCAGCAAGTGAATACTTTAATCAATCCTACTCAGATTCTTTGTTTTCTCCCAATTTCCTTATTTAGCATCAAGTCGCACATCATCGCAGAGTGAACTGCGGAGAGAAAGGAGGTATGAAGCTCATGTTTTTTCATTCAAAATTTATATTTTCCCCTCTTTCATCCTTTTCCCCTCTAATCTCCCAGGACCACATGCTTACTGCAGCTAGGAGGGCAGGTGGTACCCAGGTCTCTGGCAGCATTACTGTGAGCCAGGAGTAGTGGAACGGGGTCTTGGTAGAATTCCTTACAATTTTCCATTCCCTGAGCAGAAGCCAAGTGCTTCTCCATAGCGCTGTGGCTAATATTGAGTATTCAGTAGGATCAAATCTACTTCCTATCAACATCCTTCAGTGTTTCAAGACATGGCCCAAAGTTACACTTTAAAAAAAAAAAAAGAGTGTTGTGCATATCAGTGTGATGAACTGATTATAGCACACACTTTACTGAATGGTGAGCAAAGTACTGAATTAGTTTGTCTGCATCATTTGATCAGTGATGGCCAGGCCTTCATTGGATGACTGTTACTCCAGTCTTGGTCATTCAGACATATACTCAATGTTAAAAAGTAACTTTTGAATACATTTTTATATATTTTATTTATATATGTGTGGCCAATAACAACACATAATAACTTTTACTTTGCGTATGTAGGATGCAGAATTTATTCAGAATATAAAATGAGAGCAGCTCGACCAGAAGTGCTATCAACCAAACTGCTGACCGTTCTGTCCTTGCCCATTGACTGCATACACACTTTCCAGCAGCATTCAGTACATCAGCGATGGTAACTGGTACACTCGTAATAAAGGATGAAACTGAGTACTGTGTACCATGAGCAAGTGTGACCGCAGCTCCTTTTAATAAGACTCCAGAGTGCAGGTACCTTGTGGGTGGCCTGCTTATATACCGTGCTCCCAAGGGATGCTGGGATCCCTTGGGACTCCCAACAGGTGGGCCTTCTGGTGGTCAGGTGTCATACAGGTTACAAGGGGTTAAATACATAACATCACTCCCCCGTGAAATCAACAGTACACTTATTTACAAGCTGAAACGATCTGGGGCTTTTTCCCCCTTGTCGATCGTCTCAGTACAAATGCAGGTGTGAGTGAGTTGGTCAGTTCTTCACTGAGCTGTTGGGCAGCCGGCCTTGCTGAGCTGCTGGGGATGATGAGTTCAGCATCATGGTCAACCATAATGTCAGTTGCCACTTGTGTGTGTGTGTGTGTGTTGGAGGGTCAAAGTTGGTGGTGTCTTCTTCGGGTTGTTGGTGAACCGCAATTTGATTTGGTCCAAATGTTTTCAGTACGTTTGTCCATTGGCCAATTTGATCTGAAACACCCTACTCCCCTCTTTGGCTGTGACCGTGCCAGCGAGCCATTTGGGACCGTGTCCATAATTGAGCACAGACACAGGATCATTTATCTCAATATCGTGTGACAAATTTGTGCGGTCATGATACATACTTTGTTGATGCCGCTTCCCTTCACATGATCATGGAGATCAGAGTGGACAAGAGAGAGCCTTGTTTTTAGCACCTTTTTCATGAGCAGCTCGGCTGGGGGAACCCCGGTGAGTGAGTGGGGTCTGCTGTGATAGCTGAGCAGCATTCGGAACAGCCGGGTCTGTAGGGAGCCTTCCGACACTCATTTCAAGCTTTGCTTGATGGTCTGAACTGCTCGTTCTGCCTGGCCGTTGGGTGTGGGCTTGAACGGGGCAGATGTGACGTGTTTGATCCCGTTGCAGGTCATGAATTCCTTGAATTCAGCACTGGTGAAGCATGGCTGACGAGGACATCAGGCAAGCCGTGCGTGGCAAACATGGCTCTTAGGCTTTCAATAGTGGCTGTGGACGTGCTTACTGACATTATTGCACATTCAATCCATTTTGAGTAAGAGTCCACGACAACCAAAAACATTTTGCTCAGAAATGGACCCGCATAGTCCACGTGGATCCTCGATTACGGTTTGGAGGGCCACGATTACAAACTTAGTGGTGACTCTCTGGGTGCATTGCTCAGCTGAGAGCAAGTGTTGCACTGGCGCACGCATGACTCTAAATCTGAGTTGATGCCGGGCCACCACACATGGGATCTGGCTATGGCTTTTATCATTACAATGCCTGGGTGGGTGCTGTGCAGTTCACATATGAAAGTATCTCTGCCTTTCTTGGGCAAGACCACACGATTGCCCCACAATAGACAGTCCGCCTGCAGGGGCAACTCGTCTTTGCGTCTGTGGAACGGCTTAATCGCCTCCTGTATCTCCGCTGGGACACCGGACCAGCTCCCGTGGAGGACACAGTTTTTTTTTACCAAGGACAGTAAAGGATCCTGGCTAGTCCAGATCCTGATCTGGCGAGCCGTAACGGGAGACTTCTCATTCTCGAATGCCTCCATGACCATGAGCAGGTCTGCTGGCTGTGCCATTTCCACCCCGGTGGTGGACAATGGCAACCGACTGAGAGCATCTGCACCGTTCTCTGTGCCAGTCTGTGGCGGATTACATGGTTGTATGCCGACAGCGTGAGTGCCCATCTTTGGATGTGGGCAGAGGCAATGGTATTAATCCCTTTGCTCTCAGAACAGCGATATGAGCGGTTGTGGTCAATTTCAAGCTCAAACTTGAGGCCAAATAAGTACTGGTGCATTTTTTTCACCCCGTAGACGCATGCCAGAGCCTCTTTTTCAATCATGCTGTCGGCCCTTTCGGCCTTGGACAAACTCCTGGACGCATAAACGACCGGTTGCAAAATCCCCGATTCGTTAGCCTATTGTAACACACACCAGACCCCGTATGACGATGCATTGCAAGCTAGCAGTAATCGTTTACAAGGGTTATACAGGACAAGCAGTTTGTTTGCACACAACAGATTTCTGGCTTTCTTAATGGCAGCCTCTTGTGAATTCCCCCATACCCAGTCATCTCCCTTGCGCAGTAGCACATGTAGGGGTTCTAGCAGGGTGCTTAACCCAGGTAGGAAATTACCGAAATAGTTAAGGAGTCCCAGGAACGACCGCAGCTCCATCACGTTCTCTGGTCTCGGCACGTTCTTGATGGCCTTGGTCTTGGCGTCGGTGGGCCTGATGCCGTCTGCTGCGATTCTTCTTCCCAAGAACTCGACGTCCTGTGCCAAGAAAACACACTTCAAGCGTTTCAACCTGAGGCCCACGCGATCCAACCAACTAAGAACCTCTTCCCGATTCTTCAAGTGCTCAATGGTGTCCCGACCTGTAACCAGTATGTCATCCTGGAAAACCACGGTGCAAGAACCTGACTTCTCCATGTTCCGCTGGAAGATAGCCGCGGCCCACCGAATTCCGAATGGGCACCGGTTATAGATGCACAGACCTTTGTGCGTGTTGATGCAGGTGAGGCCTTTCGAAGACTCCTCCAGCTCCTGCGTCATGTAGGCCGAGGTCAGGTCCAGCTTGGTGAACGTCTTCCCTCCAGCCACGGTCGCAAATAGGTCGTCTGCCTTGGGTAGTGGGTACTGGTCCTGTAGCGAGAAACGGTTAATCGTTACTTTATAGTCCCCACAAATTCTAACCGTGCCGTCCTCTTTAAGTACCGGGACAATCAGTACTAGCCCAGTCGGTGAATTCCACCGGCGCGATGATGCCTTCTCGTTGCAGCCTGTCCAGCTCAATTTCCACTTTTTCATGCATCATGTACGGTATCGCCCTTGCCTTGTGGTGAATGGGTCGCGTACCAGGAATCAAATGGATCTGCACTTTCGTCCCCAAGAAGTTTCCAATGCCTGGTTCGAACAACGATGGAAACTTGCTCAGAACCTGGGCACATGAGGAGTTGTCAACAGACAAAAGCGCTCGAATGTCGTCCCAGTTCCAGCGGATTTTTCCCAGCCAGCTTCTGCCAAACAACGTGAGGCCATCCCCTGGCACAATCCACAGCGGGAGTTCGTGTACTGCTCCGTCATAGGAGACTTTGACTTCTGCACTGCCAATTACAGGGATTAGTTCATTGGTGTAAGTCCTTAGTTTGGTGAATGGGGCTGAGCTTGGGCCTGTGTGCCTTTTTGTGTCCGTGTCCAGTTCCATAGATACTGGAATACCGTTCAGTTCAACTTTCAACATTATTGGTGGACATTTTGTAGTGAATGTGTGTACCCTGTACACTTCTGCCTCCTTGATATGAGTCTCCAATTCAGCCTGATCCACAGTGGATCAATCTTCCTCTGCAACGTGGTGGTTTGCAGGGTTTGCAGCTCGCCTGCACATTCGCTGGAGGTGTCCCATTGTTCTGCAACCGTTGCACGCATAGTGCTTGAAGCGACATTGATGGGGCCGATGATCCACAACGCCAACAAGGTGTTAAATGCCTCGCATTAACGATTAATGGCGGACTCTGGGTCAACTGAGGTCGGGCAGCAGCAGCCGGCGTGTACGTTCTGCCATGTAAATTTCTGCTCGAAGTCAACGTTCCTTTATGCACAGTACTGGCCAAAACTTCTTTACTCTGCGAAATCTGTTTGGTGTTGTTGCTGGTGGACATAAATGCCTGGGCTATCGTTATGGCTTTACTTAGATTCGGAGTTTCTACAGTCAACAGTTGGCGACGGATTGTCTCCTGTCCAATACCCAGTACAAAAAAGTCTCTGAACATTTGTTCTCGGAATCCCTCAAACTATCAATGTCCTGTGAGGTGCCTTAGTTCGGCGAAATAGCTCGCCACTTCCTGGCCCACCGATCGTCGACACGTGTAGAACCTATATCTCGCCATCAAAAGGCTTTCCATACTATTTAGGTGCTCCTGGACAAGAGTACACAATTCTTCTTAGGATTTCTCTGTTTTTGCCAGAGCCAGGAGATTCTTCATGAGGCCTTGGGTTGTTGCCCCACAGACAGTTAGGAGGATCGCCCTTCGTTTGGTAGCGTGCTCGTCCCCTCCCAGCTCGTTGGCTACAAAGTATTGGTCGAGACTCTCCACAAAGGTCTCCCAATCGTCCCCTTCTGAGAACTTCTCCAGGATACTGACCGTTCTTTGCAATTTCGCACGGTTGTTCGTTACCTCGTCGCCAATTGGTGTACACTTAATACTGATTACTGTGCACAATGAGCAAGTATGACCTTAGCTCCTTTAATAAGACTCCAGAGTGCAGGTACCTCGTGGGTGGCCTGCTTATATACCGTGCCCCCAAGGGATGCTGGGATCCTTTGGGACTCCCAACAGGTGGGCCCTCTGGTGGTCAGGCGTCATACAGGTTACAAGGGGTTAAATACATAATAGTAACCTCAGCTGATTTTCTTTTATTCCCTTCAGCCTCAGGACACAGATGCTAATTTGTGCCATGATGCCCCTCCTGAGTGAGATCAGTTAATTGAGCATAGACAGCGTAATTGTGAATTTTGAGATTCACTCAGTGATTTGTCCAACGATTTCCATTTTTGTAAATGCTTATAGAAACATAGAAACATAGAAAATAGGTGCAGGAGTAGGCAATTCGGCCCTTCGAGCCTGCACCGTCATTCAATAAGATCATGGCTGATCATTCCCTCAGTATCCCTTTCCTGCTTTCTCTCCATACCCCTTGATCCCCTGAGCCGTAAGGGCCATTTCTAACTCCCTCTTGAATATATCCAATGAACTGGCATCAACAACTCTCTACGGCAAGGAATTCCATAGGTTAACAACTCTGAGTGAAGAAGTTTCTCCTCATCTCAGACCTAAATGGCCTACCCCTTATCCTAAAACTATGTCCCCTGGTTCTGGACTTCCCCAACATCGGGAACATTCTTCCCGCATCTAACATGTCCAGTCCTGTCAGAATCTTATATGTTTCTATGAGATCCCCTCTCATCCTTCTAAACTCCAGTGAATAAAAGCCCAGTTGATCCAGTCTCTCCTCATATGACAGCCCAGCCATCCCTGGAATCAGTCTGGTGAACCTTCGCTGCACTCTCTCAATAGCAAGAACGTCCTTCCTCAGATTAGGAGACCAAAACTGAACACAATATTCCAGGTGAGGCCTCACCAAGGCCCTGTACAACTGCAGTAAAACCTCCCTGCTCCTATACTGAAATCCCCTAGCTATGAAGGCCAACATACCATTTGCTTTCTTCACCACCTGCTGTACCTGCGTGCCCACTTTCAGTGACTGATGAACCATGACACCCAGGTCTCGTTGCACCTCCCCTTTTCCTCATCTGCCGCCATCCAGATAATATTCTGCCCTCGTGTTTTTGCCCCCAAAATGGATAACCTCACATTTATCCACATTATATTGCATCTGCCATGCATTTGCCCACTCACCTAACCTGTCCAAGTCACCCTGCAGCCTCTTAGCGTCCTCCTCACAGCTCACATCGCCACCTAGTTTAGTGTCATCTGCAAACTTGGAGATATTACACTCAATTCCTTTATCTAAATCATTAATGTATATTGTAAAGAGCTGAGGTCCCAGCACTGAGCCCTGCGGCACTCCACTAGTCACTGCCTGCCATTCTGAAAAGGACCCGTTTATCACAACTCTGCTTCTTGTCTGCCAACCAGTTCTCTATCCACGTCAGTACATTACCCCCAATACCATGCGCTTTGATTTTTCACACCAATCTCTTGTGCGGTACCTTGTCAAAAGCCTTCTGAAAGTCCAAAGACACCACATCCACTGGTTCTCCCTTGTCCACTCTGCTAGTTACATCCTCAAAAAATTCTAGAAGATTCGTCAAGCTTGACTTCCCTTTCATAAATCCATGCTAACTTGGTCCAATCCTGTCACTGCTTTCCAAATGTGCTGCTATTTCATCCTTAATGATTGATTCCAACATTTTCCCCACTACTGATGTCAGGCTAACCGGTCTATAATTACCTGTTTTCTCTCTCCCTCCTTTTTTAAAAAGTGGTGTTACATTAGCTGCTACTCCAGTCCATAGGAACTGATCCAGGGTCAATAGACTGTTGAAAAATGATCACCAATGCATCCACTATTTCTAGGGCCACTTCCTCAAGTACTCTGGGATGCAGACTATCAGGCACCGGGGATTTATCGGCCTTCAATCCCATCAATTTCCCAAACACAATTTCTTGCCTGGTATGGATATCCTTCAGATCCTCCTTCTCACTAGACCTGTTGTTCCCTAGTACATTCGGAAGGTTATTTGTGTCTTCCTTCGTGAAGGCAAAACAGAAGTATTTGTTCAATTGGCCTGCCATTTCTTTGTTCCCCATTATAAATTCACCTGAATCCGACTGCAAGGGACCTACGTTTGTCTTCACTAATCTTTTTCTCTTTTGCAGCTTTTGCAGTCAGTTTTTATGTTCCCTGCAAGCTTCCTTTCATACTCTATTTTCCACCTCTTAATTAAACCCTTAGTCTTCCTCTGTTGAATTCTAAATGTCTCCCAGTCCTCAGGTTTGTTACTTTTTCTAGCCAAATTATATGCCTCTTCCTTGGCTTTAACACTATCCTTAATTTCCCTTGTTAGCCATGGTTGAGCCACCTTCCCCGTTTTATTCTTACTCCAGACAGGGATGTACAATTGTTGAAGTTCATCCATGTGATCTTTAAATGTTTGCCATTGCTTATCCACCGTCAACCCTTTAAGTATCCTTTGCCAGTCTATTCTAGCCAATTCACGCCTCATACCATCGAAGTTACCTTTCCTTAAGTTCAGGACCCTAGTTTCCGAATTAACTGTCATTCTCCATCTTAATAAAGAATTCTACCATATTATGGTCACTCTTCCCCAAGGGGCCTCGCACAACTAGATTGCTAATTAGTCCCTTCTCATTACACATCACCCAGTCTAGGATGGCCAGCTCTCTGGTTGGTTCCTCGACATGTTGGTCTAGAAAACCATCCCTAATACACTCCAGGAAATCCTCCTCCAACGCATTGCTACCAGTTTGGTTAGCCCAATCAATATGTAGAATAAAGTCGCCCATGATAACTGCTGTACCTTTATTGCACACCTCCCTTATTTCTTGTATGATGCTGTCCCCAACCTCACTACTACTGTTTGGTGGTCTGTACACAACTCCCACTAGCGTTTTCTGCCCTTTGGAATTCCGCAGCTCCACCCATACCAATTCCACATCATCCAGGCTAATGTCCCTCCTTACTATTGCATTAATTTCCTCTTTAACCAGCAATGCCACCCCACCTCCTTTTCCTTTCTGTCTATCCTTCCTAAATGTTGAATACCCCTGGATGTTGAGTTCCCAGCCTTGGTCCCCCTGGAGCCATGTCTCTGTGATGCCAATTACATCATATCCGTTAACTGCTATCTGCGCAGTTAATTCGTCCACCTTATTCCGAATACTCCTCGCATTGAGACACACAGCCTTCAGGCTTGTCTTTTTAACACCCTTTGCCCCTTTAGAATTTTGCTGTAATGTGGCCCTTTTTGTTTTTTGCCCTCCACTTTTACTATTCTCCTTTCTATCCTTTGCTTCTGACTCCATTTTATTTCTCTGTCTCTCTGCATAGGTTCTCATCCCCTGCCAAATTAATTTAACTCCTCCCCAAACAAGTAAGGGATTTCTTTATTGTAGTTTGCAACAATGTGTTGAGGAATTTAGGTAATTCCACTAAATATTACCTCAGTTTGAGTGTCGACAGATATGTGCTACATTCTGGCTCACTAAAATAATTTTTCCATCTTCCCTCAGGCGTCCAGCCATTACAGTCGTATCTGCAGAGCCCATAGGACCGAGCCCTTGGTATCCCTGTACACCAGGGAACTGTGCAACCTCTGGTGGGCTGAGACTTTCAAATCCTCGGACTCTCTGGAGAATCGATGAACCTGTTGCTGCAGAAGTAAGAAATCTGTTTGTAAAAGAGGGTGAGCTTATTTGAGATTTACTTTTGTAAAGGTCATGTTGATGGAGTGTTCATTTTCCAAACGTTGATTACAGCCTCCACCATCGTATGAGCAGGTGATCAGAGAAATCAACCAACAACCAGTGCCAACACTCTCTGCCCCAAGGCGTTCAACCACCACTACATCAACACAGACTGAATTTGATCTGGACACTGAGAATCTAGAGACGAGGAGTGCTGATGGTGATTTTACAAGTTTGAGAGGGAACATTCCTGTGACAGGTAGGGAATCACCCTGTTTTATAATGGCATGTAGAAGTAAAGAGCAAAACAAGACTAAGGCTTGCATTGACTATAATCAGTATCTATAAGTAACGATATAGTAATAGCAAATTTAGCAACAAGTAGTAGTACATGAGCGTTAAACATAAGGGGCTAGACGTCAAAATTCCTGGTCTGCACTCAGTACTACACTGAGTTGTATTTTAAAAAATTGTTTAGAGAGCAGTTTTTTAATTTCAGGTATGTGATTTTTTTTTGTTTTTTTAAGCCTGGGTTTATTCCCTTGATCCTTCAGGACAGACCCACCAGAGCTGGTGGCACAGTGGTATACAGTCGGGAGGGAATGGTCCTAGAAGTTCTCGACTTTGACTCTGGACCCCTGTCTCATGGCTTCAGGTCAAGCATGGGCAAGGAAAACCTCCTGCTGATTTCTATCTACCGCCCTCCCTCAGTTGATGAATCAGTACTCCTCCATGTTGAACACCACTTGGAAGAAGCACTGAGGGCAGCAAGAGCAGAGAATGTACTCTGGATGGGGACTTCAAAGTCAGTCACCAAGAGTGGCTCAGTAGCACCTCAACTGACCAAGCTGGCGGAGTCCTGAAGGACATATCTGCCAGAGTCCTGAAGGACATATCTGCCAGACTGGTACTGCAGCAGGTGGTGAGAGAACCAAGGTGAGGGAAAAACCTACTTGACCGCGACCTCACCAATCTACCTGTCACAGATGTGTCTGTCCATGACAGCATTGGTAGCAGGGACCAGCGCACAGTCCTTGTGGAGACAAAGTCCCATCTTCACACTGAGGATACCCTCCATCGTGTAGTGTGGCACCACCACCGTGCTAAATTGGATAGATTCAGAACCAATCGAGCAGCTCAAAACTGGGCAGCCATGAGGCGCTGTGGGCCATCAGCAGCAACAGAATTATATTGCACCACAGTATGTAATCTCATTGCCCAGCGTATTCCTCACTCTACCATTATCATCAAGCCAGGGGACCGACCCTGGTTCAATGAGGTGTGTAGAAGAGCATGTCAGGAGCAGCACCAGGCATACCTAAAAATGAGGTGCCAACCTGGGGAAGCTGCAACACAGGACTACATGCATGCTAACCAGCGGAAGCAGCATGCTATAGACAGAGCTAAGGCTTCTTCAGCAGCACCTCCCAAACCCGCGACCTCTACCACCTAGAAGGACAAGGGCAGCAGGCGCATGGGAACATCATCACCTGAAAGTTCCCCTCCAAATGACACACCATCCTGACTTGGAAATATATCACCGATCCTTCACCGTCGCCATGATTTCTGCATGCTCTCGGCGATGAGACTCGAGGTGCTCAGCGCCCTCCCAGATGCACTTCCTCCACTTAGGGTGATCTTTGGCTAGGGATTCCCAGGTGTCAATGGGGGCACTTTTTCAGGGAGGCTTTGAGGGTGTCCCTGTAACGTTTCTTCTGCCCACCTTTGGCTCGTTTTCCGTGAAGGAGTTCTGAGTAGAGCGCTTGCTTTAGGAGTCTCGTGTCTGGCATGCGAACTATGTGGCCTGCCCAGCGGAGCTGATCAAGTGTGGTCAGTGCTTCAGTGCTGGGAATATTGGCGTGGTCGAGGACGCTAATGTCAGTGTGTCTGTCCTCCCAGGGGATTTTCAGGATCTTGCGGAGGCAACGTTGGTGGTATTTCTCCAGTGACTTGAGGTGTCTACTGTACATGGTCCGTGTCTCTGACCCATACAGGAGGGCGGGCATTACTACAGCCCTGTAGACTATGAGCTTGGTGGCAGTTTTGAGGGCTTGATCCTTAAACACTCTTTTCCTCAGGTGGCTGAAGGCTACACTGGCGCACTGGAGGTAGTGTTGAATCTCGTCGTCAATGTCTGCTCTTGTTGATAAGAGGCTCCCGAGGTTTGGGAAATGGCCCAAGTTGTCCAGGGCCAGTGAAGGTTGAACAGGTTCCCACTGGTGCTATAGTTTAGTTCCACTCCAGCGGGGAGCTTGTTGACTGTAAGGTGGAGCATGGCAGCGAGGATGATTGCTGGGAAAGTCATCGCTAGAGTCCTCCTCAACCGTCTTCTCCCTGTGGCTGAGGAGCTCCTCCCGGAATCACAGTGCAGATTTCGTCCCCTACGGGGCACAACGGACATGATTTTTGCAGCGCGACGGCTGCGGGAAAAGTGCAGGGAACAGCACCAGCCCTTATACATGGCCACCTTCGACTTTACAAAGGCCTTTGACATTGTCAACCGTGAGGGTCTAAGGAGCATCGTTGTCCTTTTCGAATGCCCCCAAAAGTTCGTCACTATCCTCCGCCTGCTCCACGAAGACATGTAGGCCGTGATCCTTACCAACGGATCCACTACAGACTTCATCCACATCCGGACTGGGGTCAAACAGGGCTGCGTCATCGCCCCAACCCGCTTCTCAATCGTCCTCGCTGCCATGCACTAACAATATTGGGCACCCAGCTGATGCGTGCAGCCAATGACTAACACTGGGAGCGCTGGCTGCACACACAAATCATGGAAATGAGCAGGCAGCACAAAGTTGCCATCCTGCTATGCAGTGCAATCAATGGGCCCGGGTTAATTGCACATCACAATCCTTGCGCCAATTTTCAGTGTTTATGCAAGTTGAGTCTAAACCAGTAAGTATAAATTAGAATATTTAATTCAGTGTAAAATCTTGTACATAAAGCAAAATAAAGAAATGGAAAGAAAGATGGAATTAAGAGAGAGATAAGAGATGGAAAGAAAACATTTTTAAAAAAATTTAATATTTAATTATTTTTAAAATCTCCAGCAATGATTACATTCTGCAGGAATGTGACTTCACGCTTGTAATGTTACATTTTCAGGGCCAGAATGGTTGTTTGGCATTAATTTAGACTTATCATGCCATTAAAAATTCACTTACACCTAAATGCACCAGCCCTAACTTTTTCTGGTGTATCTAGTGGGTAAATGCCACAACTTCATGCCCTTCATGTGTTTTAATGCTAAATCTATTGGTGAGGTGTAGGAGTTTATGGAGGAACAGGGCATATCGGACAGCAACTGCCAGATGTCTGCGTTTAACTATGTATGTGCGGACTCTGAAAGTTGCTGTCTGATTTACTCCATAATAACGGTGAGTGCTGATAGCCTCACCCTTATTGCTATGGCAAAATTCAGGCCATTGTAAAATATTCATGCTTGCCAGAGGATTAAAGTTTGGAATCTAAGCAAACCACTCGAGCGTCGTTCTTGGCTTCCGAGGTCATAATTCACATCAATCAGATTATTGCCTTGTAATCCACTTTCTTTTGTTATCTTTAATATGCTTTATAATTTTTAAATTTTACATCCATAAGCCTAAACATCCACCCCCTCCATCTCGATGTAACGTGGCTGCCATGTGTACTATCTACAGGATGCACTGCAGCAACTCATCAAGCACTTCCCAAACCCGCAATCTCCACCACCTAAAAGGACCAGGGCAGCAGGTGCATGGGAGTGCCATCACTTCTCAGGTCCCTTCCAAGTCGCACACCAACCTGACTTGGACATATATTGCCGTTCCTTCATTGTCACTAGGTCAAGGTCCTGGAACTCCCTACCTAACAGAATTGTAGAAGCATCTTCACCACCAGGACTGCAGCTGTTTAAGAAGGTGGTCCACCATCACCTCAAGGGCAATTGGGGATGGGCAATAGATCCCAGCCTCTTCAATGACATCCAAATCCCAATAATGATTTTTTTTTTTAAATGATATAATATATATGCTGGTCTGCTCTTTACATACCTTATTTTCAATTTATCTTGTGCCTCTTTTGTTCTAGTTCAGAAACCAGTGAAACCTTCCAGACCAACTGTGTGCCTCATTCCTATTAGGCCTGTGGAAAGTGAAGCGCCTTTGATTTTGATAGAAAGTAATTCCAGTCGGGAACAAAGTGTCCAAACGAACACTAATGTTGAGGGGCGTCCAATACCGAGGCCCAGGTCCTTAGATAACTTCAAGATACTTTTTGAAGAACTGCAAAGTGAGACTTCTGAGGGAGAAAGTAAAGAAAGTTCCTCCAAAATTGGTGTTATACGTGGGTTAACTTTGTGTCAAAATCAATCTGCAGAAGATCATTTTGTCAACCAAGACACAATGGGAGATAGCAGTGGGCACAGTATCCTTTCCAGGATAAAGGCATTTGAAACACAAACAGATTCTGAAAATTCTGCTGCTAACACACGGCCATCAAAGAGACCAGAAGTTGTTCCACGATCTTTAGGGCTGAAGCCTGCAGTAGCCCAAGGGAAACCAACTGCAGCTCCCAAACCTTCTGTGGCTGACAAGAATTCAGGAGAATCCGATAATGGGGCTAAAACAAAACCTGTAGCAGCAGAGAGACAGGGGCCAATCCTGTTTCCAAAACCACAAACTGTGAGCACAGCTGTTGGACCCAAGCCAGAACCACCGAAGAAACCAAAACCCAGTATCTCAGCAGAGTCAAAACAGAGAGATGGAGCTAATAACGCTTTAAATCTTGGGGAGGAGGCACCTTCACCTACTGTCACTCCTCAGAGAGAAAGATCTGCAGATAGGAGGAATCAAGTTCCTGTTCCAGCACCAAGGCCCACAGTGGCAAAAAGGACCATTCCCATTGAAAACCGTGATGCACCTTTAATAGCACCTAAGCAGAATGCTTCTAGACCTTCGGTGCTGCCCATAACGAAGGCATCTATGGTGCAGGTCGAAGGATCTTCAACCAACAAACATGCACCTTCTCCGCAAATAATCTCAAGAAGCTCACCGGATCTGATAAGTTTTGATGATGATGTTGTACCCGCTGTTCCAACAGGAGATAATGTGACCTCTTTAGTGACCGTAGGTAATGTAATTAGTTTTCTAAAGACTGCATTATGTGTACTCGCTGCTGGCACAGTAAGAGAAGATAGCATTTGAACTCTAGAATTATTTTCTCCCCATCTCTTCTGAAGTTGTTGATTGTTGCTCCATAGGTTCTACCAGCCCTCTGGTACGTTATGCAAATCACCATGTAAGGCCAGCCAATGAGCTTAGAAAGTTATTTGACCATGGGGAGCATTACAGTGAAGGCCAATCCTGTCCTTGCCCAACATCAGTATTTCTAATGTCTGACCTGGTTTGCTGTGTAGCAATTAAGAGCAAGAACCACAACCTAGTCTTTATTTTGCCTCATCTCACGCCCTCTCCCCAAGAGCACTAAGGTAAATTGTAGCATCCATAGTGCTTCCCCAACTAACTCAGCACAGACTGCGGCTTTCTGGATTGTGTGGCTCAGCTATTCATACCTTAACCAGCTAAGCCACTGGAGAGCTTATTAAGTTACTTTAAAGGCAACTTGTGATGAACTGCCTAATTATTTGCAGGATATATGACTATGGGCTATTATACTATCCTCCACTTGTGTTCACACATGTGCACTTTCCAGCTGGATGGCTGATTTCCCCCCCCCCCCCCGCACCCCCCCCCCCCTCCCTAGCCTACCTTGGGATGCTTCCGCATCCAAACTGCTGTCTCACCTAAGATCAGACTGAGAATCAAACCTGGAATTTTCTGGTCTGTATCATTCAGTACTACACTTGATGCATGTACCTACACGGCCCTCGGGAGAGCTGATACCTAAGCTTTAATTATTATAATTCAAAAATGTAATAGACAGCGGTATTGAGTCATTATTTTCTACGCCTATTCTGTACAGATGATTCACCCCTAATAGTGATCTGGTCTTTTCCTCCAGTCATTTCCAATTACCTCCTTCACTCTATGATGAGAGGGATGTTTGATGGGAGATGAAGCAGGATGGGGACATTTGGACACAAGTTGTGGAGCTAGGAAGTGACATTGGTTAAAATAGTTGAGGATCAATGAGGGCAAATGTTATAGCCTGGAGGTTTATTCTATTAGCATGGAGAAGTATAGAGTTTTCTTTACTTCCCTCAGTAAGTAATTTTATAGAATCTGACACAGCAAACTTTACATGATCACTTGCAAAGAGTAGTCTGAATGGCTGTTTATCTCCCAATCATACCAATTGCTGAGATTTCTAATTAATTCCACCTTTTGAAGAATAAATTTGCTGTTCCAGTAAATGAAAGAAAACTTGCATTTGTATAGTGTCTTTCAAACCCTCAGGATATCCCAAAACACTTTACAACCAATGGATTGCTTTTGAAGTGTAGTCAGTATTGTTATGTGGGGAAAATGTCAGCCAATTTGTGCACAGCAAGGTCTCACAAACAGCAAATGAATGAATGCCCAGTTAATCCATTTTTGGTGGGTTGGTTGAGGAGGAATGTCGACCTTGACATTGGAAGAACAACCTTCTATTCTTTTCGTGCCATTGCATTTTTTTACACCAACTTGAGCTGCCTCGGTTTAACTACACTTCCAATAATGCAGCACTTCATGGGCAAATCTGTAGTCGAACTTGAACCACAACATTCTGATTCAAAGACGGGAGTGCTAACAAATGAGGCAAACTGACATCTAATGTTCCCCCTAAGGTACGTGATCACGTACCTGTGGTGTATGTAGCACACAAATCTCTGACTCCACACGGTCTGGTGTAAGTCTAACTGCTGTGACCTTCATCCTTTATTGTTCAGCTCCAGAGTGCCTCCCAGGTGTGGTGGTCAGCCTTATATAGTCCTTGTTACAGGTGCTACCAGGGTTTCCCACTGCAGCGCCCTCTGTGGTGTGGCATAGTACTTACATTACATTTAAGGTACTGGGACGATACACACATCATTACATAACATCACACTTGTCCAATGGAAGGCAGGTGGGCATAGACAGTGCGTTAGTATGGTACATATTATCTGGTACATTAACTGGTTATTGACTGGTAGCGGAACCTTGATTTCCTTGTTAGCCGTTATCATTAATTGTACTTCATCCATTATTTTACTCAAATACAGTGCCCATTCAGCATAAAAAAGGTAATTCTTATTATAAATTCACTATCTCACATTAACAGAGCTCATTTTAGACTCGCTCTGCCATTTGTGGGGACCACCTCTTTGTAAGGCCCTTTTAAGACTCCCAGGTGCATTTCCTCTTTAAAGCGCCATCTTTGATGCTGGAGGATTCCACGAGGCTTCTCCTTGGGCGCCGCCATCTTTGATGCTCTGCAGCTCCGACACGAGGCCGCCGTCATCTTCTTCTCCGCCGCTCCGAATGCCCTCCGCTGTCGCAGCCTCCGCTGCCACCTGACTTGCCGCCTCTCCTGCGGCCGCACTTGCCGCCTTCCCCGCGACTACCATGGCCACCCTACGCTACCAGCTCCTCGGCGGGGCCTGCTCAACGGCCTCTTCCTCTGCGGGGTTCTTCCGAACCGCCAGCCCCTGGATCCCTCAGCACCCCGCCCGCAACGCCCCGCCGGCTCACCCCCTGCCCCCCCACTAGGCCCCTCTGTGCAGGGCTGCTTGCCTGTGGGGGCTGAGGCTGCAGGGTCTCTGTGTGAGGTCCGGGCCTGGGGCTTGCCTGTGGGGGCTGAGGCTGCAGGATCTCTGTGAGGTCCGGGCCTGGGGCTTGCCTGTGGGGGCTGGGGCTGCAGGGTCTCTGTGTGAGGTCCAGGCCTGGGGCTTGCCTGTGGGGGCTGAGGCTGCAGGATCTCTGTGTGAGATCCGGGCCTGGGGCTTGCCTGTGGGGGCTGAGGCTGCAGGATCTCTGTGTGAGGTCTGGGCCTGGGGCTTGCCTGTGGGGGCTGAGGCTGCAGGATCTCTGTGTGAGATCCGGGCCTGGGGCTTGTCTGTGGGAATTAAGGCTGCAGGGTCTCTGTGTGAGGTCCGGGCCTGGGGCTTGCCTGTGGGTGAATTGAGGCTGCAGCTCCAGCTCGGTCGGCGCTGCTCTCTGGGGACCCGGGGCATGGCAGCACCCCGGGGAGCAGCAGCCTGTGGAGGAATAAAGTCTTCCCAACTCCCACGGACCTTCCCCATCCACCTCCGGCCGAAGAGTGTCGGCCCATCGCCTGCAATGACCCACAGAGGTAAAGCGTGCGTCTCGTCCGCGTGGGATACCTGCACCATCGCTCTGCCGAGAACAGGTATTAGTTCCCTGGTGTAGGTACGCAGCTTCACCGTGACCGGGACCAGCTTGGGTCGTGCAGCTGGGTTAATCCACAGTTTATCAAAAGTTCTCCGACTCATCAACGACGGACCCGAGCCCGTGTCCACTTCCATACTCACTGGGACTCCGTTGATTCTTACTTCCCTTATCACTGGGGGCGAATCGTCGGTGCACGTATACAGTCCCAACACCTCATCTTCTTCTACCTGCTCCTCGCTGAGCAGTGGATCATCCCTCATCTCCTCAGCCACATGGTGAGTCTGATTTCTTTTACACATACGCTGAAGGTGGCCTTTAACGTGGCAGGTATTGCACGTGTACTCCGCAAACCTGCACCGGTGAGCCCCATGGCTTCCTCCACAACGCCAGCATGGTGCTGCTTGATTGGCCCCCCTCAGCGAACTCTGAGCTCCAGGATCCCGAGGTCCGTGCTCTCTGCCCCGGGCAGAGCCACGTTCTGCAGTTTTGTCCGTGGTGGGCGCTATCCTGTGGACAGTGCCTGCCGGGTTCGAGACTGTGTGGATTATTTGCTTGGTGCTGCAAGTCGAGGTCATATGTGCCCGGCTGATGGTGATGGCCTTTGTCAGAGTGACTGTGGGTTCCGTGGCCAGCAGCTTGTGAAGGAGGCCCTCGTGGCCAATCCCCATAACGAAAACGTCCCGCAAAGCCTCGTCAAGGTGTGCCCCAAAATCACACGGCGCCGCGAGTCTCCTGAGGTCCGCAACATATTTGGTGACATCCTGGCCCTCAGGTCTGCAGTGATGGTAAAATTTGTATCTGGCCGTGAGGATGCTCTCCTTCGGTTTCAACTGGTCACGAATGAGTTCAGTCAGCTCCTCGTATGACTTGTTCCTGGCGCTCCCGGGTGCCAGCAAATCCCTGACGAGACAGTAAACCTCATCTCCACAACTGGAAAGCAATATCGCCTTACGCTTCTCTCTCATTGCGTATGTGTCCTCCGTCAGGTCATTTGCTGTGAAGTAGTACTCGAGCCTTTCCGTAAAGGCCTCCCAATCATTGCCCACGGTAAAATCCTTTAGCGAGCCCAGAGTAGCCATGGTTGCGTGGAGTTCGTCCGCTTCCTCGTTGCCAATGTGGTGTATGTAGCACACAAATCACTGACTCCACACGGTCTGGTGTAAGTCTAACTGCTGTGACCTTCGTCCTTTATTGTTCAGCTCCAGAGTGCCTCCCAGGTGTGGTGGTCAGCCTTATATAGCCCTTGTTACAGGTGCTACCAGGGTTTCCCACCGCAGCGCCCTCTGTGGTGTGGCATAGTACTTACATTACATTTAAGGTACTGGGACGATACACACATCATTACATAACAGTACCAATCGGGAGTTCCCGCACAGGCTGCTCACTAGCTGCTGCCGCAGGAAAAGATGCTACGCATCAAAATTAAAGGGACCGTGCACCAAAAACAATTAGAGGCAACATTGCTGACATTTAAAGCAGAAAATGACTGTGTCCAGTACTTGTGTTGAGTGAAAAGGGACCTGATCAGTAACTTTGTGATTGAAGTGCTGTTTTGACCCTGTTTATAGAAACATAGAAAATAGGTGCAGGAGTCGGCCATTTGGCCCTTCGAGCCTGCACCACTATTCAATAAGATCATGGCTGATCATTCCTTCCGTACCCCTTTCCTGCTTTCTCTCCATACCTCTTGATCCCCTTAACCGTAAGGGCCATATCTAACTCCCTCTTGAATATATCCAATGAACTGGCATCAACATGTATAACACTTCTCAAAATTGGATCCTGCAGACGAGTGCCATTTTTTTGATATGTAGAATATAATACTCCTTTGCCATGTAAAGTTCCCCATTAGCAATTAATCTGTTCCCAAGCCTCTTCAGCTTTATGGCCCACTGCTTCAAGGTAGATGAGAATGATCCAGGATGGTTCCTTCAAATTCCTTTCCTCCTTTCACTTGGGATTAATTGCCCGGTTTCCACTTAATGCCTTTATTGTAATTAATAAGTCATAAGAGGGAAATTGCAGACATGCAGACATGAAGCCATAAACCACGATCTCATGGAGCACTTTATGCATAACTTTAGACACTCTGCTATACATAATTCCAGTAATCTTTAAGCATTAGTTACAGTATGGCCTAGAAATTTCCTTTCCTGGCCCAGTTGCTCCCACTTCCTATCGCCTTTCGCCACTCACCTGAAGGCCCCTGCTGACCTCGCAGTGGCCCGATCTTCTATTCCGCTTCGCCAGTGAGCTGCCTGTTCATGTCCGTAGTTCACCAGCTCGATGATAATGAGGCCTGAGGCCCAATATTGGATGCGTCTCAGTCCTCGCCAATCAGGTGCAGGGATTGTTTCCTGCCCTCCCCTCACACACACAAAAATGGACACACTTAAATTTCTAGGCCTGTATAATATAAACAATGAACAAAAGTCTTGGACACTTAATTATTAAAAAATTGTATACTTGTTTGAAGACCTAAACCTGCAGGAATCAAAAGAACAGTGATTTCCAAGGTTGTGAGTTTGAACCCCATTTCGTAACTTGAGTGCATAAACCAGGATGACACTTCAGTGCAATACTGAGGGGGTGCTGCACAGTCAGAGGTACCAACTCTAGGATGAAACCTTAAACTGAGGCAACATGTATGTTCAGGTGGACAGAAATGTTCCCACAGTCCTGGCCAACATTTATCGCTTGATCAATACCACTGAAACAAGCTAGCGGGTTATTTATCTCCTTGCTGTTTGCGGGACCTTGCTATGTGCACATCGGCTGCTGCATTTGCCTACATTACAACAATGATTATACTTCCAAAAGTAATTCACTGATAGTAAAGCACTTTGAGACATCGCAAGCATGTGAAAGACAACATATAAACTATTTTTTTGTTTGTTTATCTCTTGTCTTTATCTCTTGCTTCCCCTCCCCCTTTTTTTCTCCTTGTTCACTTTTTCATTTTCTTTTCCTTTTTCTTTTTGTTCTTCTTTCCTCCCATCCTTTCATTCATTCTTTCTATAATGAACTACCATTCATTACTGTATTGTTTGCTGTATTTGTTCTAAAATTATTCCAGTCTATCACCAACTTTAAAAAAAAACATACTACTGGTTGTACAAATGTGTGATCAGCATTTTAGTGATTTAGAAGATGGTGACAAGTTCAATACTAAATAGTTAACACCATCCCTATTTTATTTTCTGTCCTAACAGATCCTTTTCAGACTTTACCTAGAGGTCAGACGGCACCCACAGATACTACACCAAGTCGGCCACCTTTATTGCGTAAACCAACAGTAATTCGCATACCTAACAAACTAAGTAAAAGTAAGTGTTCTTTGTTTTGTTTGTTGGCATGTTTGAGGCTTTTTAATTTCTCTCCCTGTCCAGAAGCCTTTGTGCGACAAGTTTAGGATTGCCACCTTTTGCTAAATCCAAAACCAAATAGAGGCAGAGGAAGGATGCGATCATAGCTTGTGTTCTTGTTTTTTTCCCTCCCTTTAGGAGAAATGCTTGGCACCTTCCCAAGTGGATCACCATTCATTGAAAAAAAATTAAGAAGTCTCCTATACCATTTCAGTGGGGGAGAATGCAATTCATAGCATTTCTGTATCTAATTATTTTATATTTTGACTCGATACCCAGCTTACAAAATGTGTGTGATGTAAAGGTGACCTTTCATTATAGAATGTATATCTACTTTTTTGTTCCTTTCACCAGCATCTTCAGAAGACATTGCAAGTCCACCCCCTTTACCTGTGGAGACGCCTGTTGGTAATTTCATTGCGCAAAGGCCCAGCACTGTGCCTAAGACTGCAACTGTGGTAAGATACGAATTTCCTCCACACTGTGTCCTTTCAAAACATGCACATTTTTATGGTCATTCATAGAAGCATTTCATATTCTTGTACATGTAATGAGAAGCTGCGTGATACAGTTTATATTCAGGGGGTGGGCTGACCCAATAATGGTGAGCTATTTATGGTCATTGCCACAGTGGGAAATAATTTGTATCTCTGATCCTTCCAAATGGTACAACCAAAATACATTGTGATTTAAAATGATAGGTAGTTATAGATATTCATTTTAAATGTAATCTAAATTGATGTGTGAGTACTAATGTTACTGTGAACAGTTGGGTTCCTCCCCCCCCTAAAGTTGCTATCTCTTTTTGATACATGGTACGGTTCTATGATCACCAGCAGCTGTCCTGCAGCCTCACTGAACTGGCTGCTCTTCGCCAGTGTTCTCGCTAAGTCCGGGCAGTCATCTGCAAGGTCCGTGCAGACCACTCACCGGCTTTTATATTGTAGATACTGTGCATGTGCAAAAATTTAAATGGGCCATGCATTGGGGGGAGGCAGGCTGCGCAGGAGGAGTGCAGCATACAGGGGACATTGCTCTTCACTCCTGAGTCTAGCTAATGAGCATCAATAGTCTGCTCAGGTATGTAAGGCATCAAACCTGCCCCTAGTCTTGTCTTTCGCTGGCATCCACCCTTTTCAAGCAGGAGTCAGTAAAAGGTGTTCGGGATATTATTGCACGCTCAATACTCTCCTTTTCTGGTCTTCACATATGCCTACCTCCAATAGGGATCACTGGATAGAAGATGATGGGTTGGAAATCCATGGGAATTCTCCCAGTCTCCTAACATAACTTCAGTTGGAGACAGGTGGAATCCCTGGAGAACTGGTGTAAATGGCTGAAAAGAGACATTTGCCCCATTTCTCTGGAGGTTCCCACAGAAGAACCCCTGTGGAATTTCCAGGCCAGCGTCATGAGTGAAAACGGATGACCCTATCATTAAACACAAAACCTGTGATCCCTCTTAATAGCCTCGTGGGTAAATATGCAAGCAGTGTTGTACTGAAAATGACAGCATTGAATCTGGTAGTGATGTCTCCAATAGTCAAATATCCTGTCAATACTCCCATATGAAGAATGGCTGCTCAAACCTAGTTCTGGAGGGGTTCCAATGTCAATGAAACTCTATCCTAGCATGAGTCATGACCTTCAGGAGAGAAGTGGTGTAGGCATATTGGTATGAAAATTGGAGAAAAGAATGGAAAAATTATTCACTGGAGGTGACCTCATGCTTTAGGATATAATTACTAGCAGCCATCTGCTTTTAGCAGTGATTCTCACAAATTCACCATTAACATTCATCCAAACTGGTTCTTACCTTGCAGCAAATTATTTCTTAACTCTAATGCTGTTTAATGCCATTCAGTACAGCACAAGTTACAAATGCAAACCATCTATTTTGATAATTGGTAAGAAAGTAGGATTCACATAATGAAAGGATAAAGATTATCTTTGAGTGGCTAGGGTTTACTGGAGCTGAATGAAAACCAGTTTTAAGAGAACAGCTTGATCTCAGTGGTGGTCTAGTGCCTCAACTGAATGGAGGAAACAGTTCAAGATGCTTTTTATTATTAGACTTGCTCCTAAGTTCCAAATTTTCCGGCACAGAGTCTTGTTCAACAAGCGTGTTGATTAGGTGCAGATACCACATACCCGATTCACAATGCTCATGATTTTCTAGCCAGTATTTCTGCCAGTGTATAATTGTATTGGCTGCCTTCAGTAAAAATGGTATTTATTCTCCCCCAGCCAATCACCCTAGCTCACTCCCAGAAACTGGAAAATAGAGGGCAAGCTGAGCAGAAAACTGTTTTGAGACCTTTGGCATCTACGAGGGCAGCACCATCGTGAAACTGCTCTCCTCTTCATAAGCTCCGTCTGCAGCCATCCCCATTTCATTCCCCGCAGTCTTGCTCTGCCTCCGCCATTTGAGGCATTCTCGCTTCCTACAAATTATTCTTTTTCCTTGGACTTGTTTTCCCCCCGCCCCCCCGCCCCACACACACACACAGTTTTCCAATCCTCTGACTCAAAACCCCATATAAAGTTCACTGAAGCATGCTCCGTCTGTCACGTGGAGAAACCACTCCACTGTTGCTGTCACTGCCCCAGTTACTATTTCACTCCTGTTTCCTGCTGCCCTGGTTACTATTTCTTGCTGTCTCAGACGCTATTATTTCACCATTCATTCCCTCATTCCTTCCTCGATGACACTCCTCTTGACCTGCCTCCTATTCAAAACCAAACCACTACATTTCACAGGTATGTAGAGAGACGAGCGAAAGCTTTGAGTGTTCTCCTTAGAGCAGGAAGGTGAGGGGCAGCGTGGCGGCCCCCGACCTGCGAGAGACCATCAGCGGCAGGTCGGGGCCATAAAAGGAGTGGCGAGCGGCGGCCATGGGCAGCGTGGCGGCGTACCACGGCAAGGTACAGCGTGAGCTGGTGCAGGAGGGCGACAGCAGCGAAGAGGGACGTCACCAAGGTCCAGGTCGGTGATTGGAGCGTGGGCAGGTATAGCAGGAGCGGCGAGGTCGGGGCGAAGGAGCGGCGAGAGAATGTAGAGGGATGTGATCGGGACCCAGGAGAGGCGTGAGTTCGGGGCCCAGAAGAGGCGAGGGCCCAGGGGCAGCACGGGCCAGCCCACACTGCGATGTGTGTGTGCACTAGGCCCGTGCAGCAGAGAAGGTCTCCAGTCATCTTGGGTAATCCTTGCCACTGGACCAAGACCTAGCTCTGAAAAGACCGTGTGGTGGCTGGTGTACAACGGCCACCGCACGTTAAAAAAAAATCCACGCACAGGCATCTTCCACCCTTCAAGATGTAGTTCGGGATCTGGAATATTAGGTCTTTCATTGAAACACCTTTGAACTCATCCTTTTTTGGCGAGGAAGCAAGTCATCCTCGTTTCGAGGGACTGCCTATGATTGATTGATTGATTGATTGAGGAGCAGATTTAATAGACGTGCTCAAAATTATGAGGGGTTTTGATAAATATGGAGAGATTATTTCCACTGGCAGGTGGGTCGGTAACCAGAGGATACAGACTTAAGATAATTGGCTAAAGAACCAGAGGGGAGATAGGGAGAACTATTTTTGCGCAGCAAGTTGTGATGATCTGGAATGCACTGTCTGAATGGGTGCTGGAAGCAGATTCAATAATATAATTGAAGAAGAGGTAACATTTGCAGGGCTATGGGGAAAGAGTGGGGCTAATTGGATAGTTTGCTTTCAAACAGATGGCACAGGCATGATGGGCCGAATGGCTTCTGCGCTGTCGGAATCTATGGGCTGGATTTTCTGCTTTGTGCCTTGTTTTTCACCCCAGCGGGGTTGATAAATGGTGTTTCTGGGCTTGAAACAGGCCGTCCAGGATTTAGTGCCCAGCCGGAAGTTTCGCTAATGGTTTTGCAGTGGCGCAAAAACTTACCGCCCCGCTCTCCGTTTTGACCATCGTTATGGCGTAAATCGTCATGCAAGGCTGCACTAGCACCCCGGATGGAACTTTCAGCCCTACTCCCCATTTAACAACCGCCCCAGGAAACGACTGAGAAAAACAGGCGGTCCCAGGGTGCAGCATGTGCTATTGGCGGCATATTTAAACAGAGGCTGGAGGACCTTATATCACAGTTGTCAGTGACTGCCATGGTTGAGCGCAGAATGCTGCTTGAGGCTAGAGTTTAAAGCAACACTTTTATGTGTCGTCACACTTTGTTTACAAGATCAGTGAGAGATTTCAATGGGAGCAATATTAATTCGCCAGCGTATCATGCTGGTTGCTATCGGCAGGCGGCTTCAAGCTGGAAGAGGGTTCTTGGCCATGTTGGGCTACGGAATCGAAGAGGTCACAGATGTTTGGGGAGGAGGCCTTACCCCCCCACGGGTTTATAGAGAACACCGCTCATACCTCAGTGCGTTAGAAGGCTGCGCTTCCGAACAGAAGTGCTGACAGATATGTCAGTTCATACAGGCAGACTTGCAGCCTACCAGTGCCAACAGGACTGTGCTGCTTGTCGAGGTGACTGTGGTGATGGCCTTCTATGCCTCCGATCCGTTCCAAGCAGCAGCAGGGGACATATGCAGCATCTCTCAGCACACTGCACATTGCTGCATTCGCCAGGTTCATCATCATCATAGGCAATCCCTCGGAATCGAGGAAGACTTGCTTCCACTCCTGAAGTGAGTTCTTCCGTGGCTGAGCAGTCCAATACAAGAGCCACAGACTCTGTCACAGGTGGGACAGATAGTCGTTGAGGGAAGGGGTGGGTGGGACTGGTTTGCCGCACGCTCTTTCCATTGCCTGTGCTTGATTTCTGCATGCTCTCGGCATTGAGACTCGAGGTGCTCAGCGCCCTCTCAGATGCACTTCTTCCACTTAGGGTGGTCTTGGGCCAGGGAATCCCAGGTGTCAGTGGGGATGTCGCACTTTATCAGGGAGGCTTTGAGGGTGTCCTTGTAGCGTTTCTGCTGCCCACCTTTGGCTCATTTGCCGTGAAGGAGCTCCAAGTAGAGCGCTTGCTTTGGGAGTCTCGTGTCTGGCATGCGAACTATGTGACCTGCCCAGCGGAGCTGATCGAGTGTGGTCAGTGCTTCAATGCTGGCGATGTTGGCCTGAATGAGGACGCTGATGTTGGCGCGCCTGTCCTCCCAGGGGATTTGTAGGATCTTACGGAGGCATCGTTGGTGATATTTCTCCAGCAACTTGTCTACTGTACATGGTCCATGTCTGTGAGCCATACAGGAAGGTGGGTATTGCTTATAGCCCTGCACTATAGCCCTCTCTCTCGCCAGGTTACAAGGGCACTGTATGTATGCAGAATGGATTTCATAACGTTCCCAATGAGCAGGGACAGCCAGAATGAGAGGGCTCTAGGGTTTGGACAATTTGCAGGTTTCCCCAGGGTTCAAGGTTCAATTGACTGTACACACGTCGCCTTGCGAGCACAATCACACAATGCAGATGTCTTCAGAAACCGAAAGGGATACCACTCCTAAACGTACAGCTGATCTGTGACCACACAGTGAATGCCCACTATCCAGGGAGCACATATGATGCTTTCATTTTGCTTGAGAGCAGTGTCTCAAGAATGTTTCAGCGACAAAGACGAGGTCACAGCTGGCTGATCTGGGACAAAGGATACGTCCTGGCCACCTGGCTCATGACCCCCCTCCAGAACTCTGCCACAGAAGCCAAGCAGCGCTACAATGACAGCTATGCAGCCACCCGCAACATCATTGAACAGACAATTGGCATGCTGAAGCAGCGCTTCCGATGCCTGGATTGCTCTGGAGGCAGCCTTCAATACTCCCCTCAGCAGGTCTCCGAGTTCATTGTCGTGTGCTGCATGCTACACAACTTAGCCATCACGAGGGGACAGGCATTGCCAATGAGGATTGCAGGACCACCTCAGGAGGAGGAAGAGAAACCTGGCAAGAAACCCATACAGCAACCACCACAGCCACAGAGGAGGCAGCGTGGAGATGTGGCCGTAGCAAGAACCTTAGGTCGGCTGCTCATCATTGACCGGTTTGGCTGAATGGGAAAGGTGGGGCTGGCTATTCTACACTTGATTCTGCGAATGAGATACAAGACACCAATGGCACAGGTCAACAAACATTTTTATCGAAATGCAACATTTACAATTCTCCTCTTTCCCCCCCCCCCCCACCCACCCCAAACCCAGAACGATACAATGCTTAAAGACTATGTAAATGAACACAAGGCTGCTTCATGCAGCAACACTATTGAAGAGGAGTGCATTGTATATAGTTGTGTGATAATAATGTGGACAATGGTACAGACATTCCTGGCAATGAAGTGTTGCCAGTCCTTAATGGGTCTTTGCAAGACTTCCGCCCCCCCCCCCCCCCCCCATCCTTCCCTTCAACCCCCTTCCATGCCTGCTGCTTCTCCTCAATGAGTCCTCGGGACATACAGCAAGGCTGCTAGAGGGCTGCTGTGTTGGGGCCAGACAATGCAGACAGCTTCTGAGGACGTCCTGGACCAGCTCTTGGCCTGGAAGGCCCAGCTTTGAACTGGGGCGCCTCATGATCGGCGTGACCAGTCACAGGTGGCTGGGTTGTCAACCTTGTATGGAACATGGTTGGCGAGTGAGTGGTGGGATCTGGAATGCCATTTCCGTGGAGCCACTGACTCTCCTAACGGGGCTGGGCCTTATCAACCAGAGCCGATGTCGCCCCACAACTTGCTGGCCTGCTTTGGCATGGTCACTTCCCCAATCGACAGTGGGGAACGCAGAGAGTATGGAAGCCGACATGGACTGCATCACTTGGCCAAGCTGAAGCATAACTGGTGCCTGTGATGCGTCCGAGTCTGCGGCGTGATCAATAGCACGCGCCACACGCTCTGGATCTCCACAGGCGCTGCTGAAGGCTACCAGCCTGTGTATGGGGGCAATGATGGCCACACTGGACTCATGACTCGCTGCGACGCTGCCTCCACAACAGTGGCAGTGAGCTTGTCAATGCTCACTGGGATCCGTCCCAATACATCCATAAGCTCACAGTGCATAACTGTGGTTTCCCTGGACATTTCCACCAGTTCCAGTTCCATGTCTGCCTGACTTTGAGCAGAGCGACTTTGCCACCTCACCCTCCGGAGAGCTGGCTTGTGATATTCCAACCTGGCACTGCATTGCTGAATTCCACTGGGGCCAGGAGCCTCCAACTCCTCAAACCCTGGGAATTCAGCTTCGTCCCCAGATGAACTTAGTCCCGATGGGACAACTGGTGGGCTGTGATGCTCTGCCGTAGCAACCTCCTCTCCTCCCTTGTCGTCTCCACCATGGCCTGACATGGAGGCCTCCCTCAAGGGATACTGCACCTCTGGTTGGTCATCTGGAAGTATAAAACAATAGACGAGTGGTTAGCAGCAGTGGAGGGGGCCAGGTGACATTAGGAAAGTTGCATTGCACATGTTCATTTGAAGGGCCGCCTTAACTCCACAATATATCTCAATGCAGTATCTTGAGTCGCGCTATCCATTTACACACCTTCACTACCCGAAGGGGGCTCAGCATCACTCCCGGCAATTGCCCAAGCTGGGACTCTGATGAGGGCCGAGACCCTTTCCTCCACATCCGGATTGGTTGAGGCGGATCCCCGCAGCTGCTTCCTTCTATTATGGGAGTGTTTGGGTCTGCAAAGAGAAAATAGGAAGGGTTCAGACAGGGTTTCTCTGCTGTTGTGGCACATATGCCTACCAGAGTATAATAGGTGATACTGTGTGAATGTTATTGTTGCTTCCACTCAATCTATTTAGATGTTGGATGTGCTTCATCAGTATTTGTTCACGGGTTTGAGGCATCTAACATGGAGGCGGTAAGTGATCTTTCAGAAAGGCATAGCAGCAGTTGGAGTGTATTGCGAGGGACGATGTAAATTATAGCGTTAATGTGCATGGATCATTAAAAGCCAATGGGTGCCGAAGTAAGCCTTCATTATTATACATTGTGAAAGCCACCCCAGAGTGTTGAGAGGGACCATATGCATGACAAACTTCACATAGTGTGTGAAATTATTGTTAGAAGTCATGGAGGCACATATAGATAAAAATGGTACTCGCCCTGACGAACCTCGTAAGGTCATTAAACTTTTTTTGACACTGCCAGTCCTGGGCACAGTGTCTGCAGCAAACACCTTCTGCACCATCTCTCTCCATATTTGCTTAAACACAGGAGGCAGTGGTCTGGCTCCCCCAGAAAGATGGAGTGAGGGCCACCTCTTCTCCTGCATAGACTAAGGCCTCCCTTGCCTCCTGACTGAAGCACCTGGCACGCTGCCTTCCCTCCTGCTCCTCCACCTCAGCAGAAGTTGCTGAAGTGGGGCAGTTTATATGTGCATGCACGCAGGAAGCTGCCACGCCCTGCATTAGTGTTTGCGACCGGAAAAGAAAAAAATAATACACTGCGCATGCGCAAAATAGCCGCCTCCTTTAACGGTGAAAGTTTTGTCTTGGGCGCACAAAATTAGTCATGCAATGCCTGACTTAACGCCAACGCTGCTTCAGATGATTTTTTTGCCGAAACTTCCAGTCAAAGGCGCAAACTTTTACGCCCCGCTGCCATAATGCCACCAAATCCAAAAATCCTAAAATCCAGCACTATGATTCTGTGAAAAGCTACCTCACAATTCCTGTTTAAAAATGGGGATTTTGTACAGTTAAGTCCAAGAAAAGAGCAGGTAAGTCAGCTCGTCAAGACAATCATAGCATTGCACCACTTGTAGATATTTGGAGCACGTAATTTAGGGGAGTACTACACAGAAGAGAGAGAGATACTCTTAGGAGCTCAACACCAAAGACTGAGCAGATGGTAAGAAGGAAGACAACGAAGCTCATATATCCTCCCTTACTCGGCACCCTTGGGACCTGGCCTGTGCCGGATACGGGATTTTGCCGGATGACAGGAGGTCACGCCCCAGCCCCCGCCCCCGCCCCCAGACTAACCACGTACTGCTGACTTGGGGCACCAACAACACCCACGCAGTGTCCTCGGGCCGACCTCTTCGCCTTCCGCTGCTCGCCGACCTCCTCAGGGCCCCGACACCGCTGCTGGACTCGACCACCGCACGAAGAGACCTGGCTGCTTCAACCCAGGTCGGGTCTGCCGACGCTGGAATACTGCAAAATGGCAGGCGCTATGCAGCTCGATGGCTGCAGTTGTCTGTGAGTGTCGGGCTGTCTCCCACTCTCGGGGGCTGTGGGTATGGGGAGTCGGTGAGGGAGTGGGGAGGCAGGCACTGATTCTCTGGGTCACCAGCCATCTCACATTCGACGCTGTAGTAGATCCCGCCGCTTTCACACACAGACCCAACCCCCTGCCAGGAATGGTGCCGGACGAGGGCTGGTGCCTGATAACCTGTGTATGTATATATGTGTGTATATTCTGCTGCTGCTTGAAGATGAGAGGAGACACATAATAGAGACAGTAGGAAATGCAAAATTGAAAGCAAGATTATCTGTTATCCTTGTCACACTCCCAAATCTTACCTAGATTTCAGAGCTAATGAAAATGATCTGGAGGCGATAAAGAGCTACAGCTGAACTTTGAGAGTCTAAATCTGGAAGCCAAAATGACTAAATTAAGAGCAGAACAGACATTAAAAATATAAAGCCCAACTATCTGTCTAATGTATTTGCTTCATGGTTCTTTGCTTAAGAATTAACAGCAACACATTGCTGTTAAGAACTAGTTAGTTTATTAACAAAGGTTTAACAATCAGACTACACATTACCAGTTCATCCACTAGGCTCACAACTACATATCGATTAGTCAAATCAAATCGCACGGGGTAGCCTCGAGGAGGAATTCATAGAATGCATGCGGATTGTTTCTTAGAACAGTATGTTACAGAACCTACAAGGGAGCAAGCTATCTTAGATCTGGTCCTGTGTAATGAGACAGGAATAATAAACGATCTCCCAGTAAAAGATCCTCTCGGAATGAGTGATCACAGTATGGTTGAATTTGTAATACAGATTGAGAGTGAGGAAATAGTGTCTCAAACGAGCGTACTATGCTTAAACAAAGGGGACTACAGTGGGATGAGGGCAGAGTTGGCTAAAGTAGACTGGGAACACAGACTAAACGGTGGCACAATTGAGGAACAGTGGAGGACTTTTAAGGAGCTCTTTCATAGTGCTCAACAAAAATATATTCCAGTGAAAAAGAAGGGCGGTAAGAGAAGGGATAACCAGCCGTGGATAACCAAGGAAATAAAGGAGAGTATCAAATTAAAAACCAATGCGTATAAGGTGGCCAAGGTTAGTGGGAAACTAGAAGATTGGGAAAATTTTAAACGACAGCAAAGAATGACTAAGAAAGCAATAAAGAAGGGGAAGATAGATTACGAATGTAAACTTGCGCAAAACATAAAAACAGATAGTAAAAGCTTTTACCGATATATAAAATGGAAAAGAGTGACTAAAGTAAATGTTAGTCCCTTAGAAGATGAGAAAGGGGATTTAATAATGGGAAATGTGGAAATGGCTGAGACCTTAAACAATTATTTTGCTTCTGTCTTCACAGTGGAAGACACAAAAACCATGCCAAAAATTGCTGGTCACGGGAATGTGGGAAGGGAGGACCTTGAGACAATTACTATCACTAGCGGGGTAGGGCTCATGGGACTCAAGGTAGACAAGTCCCCTGGTCCTGATCAAATGTATCCCAGGGTATTAAAAGAGATGGCGGAAGTTATAGCAGATGCATTCGTTATAATCTACCAAAATTCTCTGGACTCTGGGAAGGTGCCGTCTGATTGGAAAGCAGCTAATGTAACGCCTCTGTTTAAAAAAGGGGGCAGACAAAAGGCAGGTAACTATAGGCTGGTTAGTTTAACATCTGTAGTGGGGAAAATGCTTGAAGCTATCATTAAGGAAGCAATAGCGGGACATCTAGATAGGAATAGTGCAATCAAGCAGACGCAACATGGATTCATGAAGGGGAAATCATGTTTAACTAATTTACTGGAATTCTTTGAGGATATAACGAGCATGGTGGATAGAGGTGTACCGATGGATGTGGTGTATTTAGATTTCCAAAAGGCATTCGATAAGGTGCCACACAAAAGGTTACTGCAGAAGATAAAGGTACGCGGAGTCAGAGGAAATGTATTAGCATGGTTCCTGAATTGGCTGGCTAACAGAAAGCAGAGAGTCGGGATAAATGGGTCATTTTCGGGTTGGAAATCGGTGGTTAGTGGTGTGCAACAGGGATCAGTGCTGGGACCAATATACATAGATGACCTGGAAGAGGGGAGAGAGTGTAGTGTAACAAAATTTGCAGATGACACAAAGATTAGTGAGAAAGCGGGTTGTGTAGAGGGCACAGAGAGGCTGCAGAGATTTAGATAGGTTAAGCGAATGGGCTAAGACTTGGCAGATGGAATACAATGTCGGAAAATGTGAGGTCATCCACCTTGGGGGGAAAAAAACAGTAAAAGGGAATATTATTTGAATGGGGAGAAATTACAACATGCTGCAGTGCAGAGGGAACTGGGGGTCCTTGTGCATGAAACTCTTTTAGAGTCTACCTGCAAAACATAAACATTAAACTGTGCCACCCGACCTGGGTGACACACCAGACATTTACAAGGCCCTTTTTTCCTTTTTTTGTTTTTTTTTTTGTGTTTTTTTGGTTTTTTTTTTGTTTTTTTTTTTGGGCACTAAAATCACAATTTCTCCGGTGCCCCCTATAAAAGGGAAGGGGACACTAAAAGCACCGGCAATTAAAACAAATTAAACTTTAAAATGTAAAATCAAATTAAAATTTGGTTGCCGGGCGTGATGATGCACTCCAGTCCCTCCGGTGCCCACCTCTCGTCCTTGTGCATGAATCCCAAAAAGTTAGTTTGCAGGTGCAGCAGGTAATCAGGAAAGCGAATGGAATATTGGCCTTCATTGCGAGAGGGATGGAGTACAAAAGCAGGGAGGTCCTGCTGCAACTGTACAGGGTATTGGTGAGGCCGTACCTGGAGTACTGCGTGCAGTTTTGGTCACCTTACTTAAGGAAGGATATACTGGCTTTGGAAGGGGTACAGAGACGATTCACTAGGCTGATTCCGGAGATGAGGGGGTTACCTTATGATGATAGATTGAGTAGACTGGGTCTTTACTCGTTGGAGTTCAGAAGGATGAGGGGTGATCTTATAAAAACATTTAAAATAATGAAGGGGATAGACAGGATAGAGGCAGAGTGGTTGTTTCCACTGGTCGGGGAGACGAGAACCAGGGGGCACAGCCTCAAAATACTGGGGAGCCAATTTAAAACCGAGTTGAGAAGGAATTTCTTCTCCGAGGGTTGTGAATCTGTGGAATTCTCTGCCCAAGGAAGCAGTTGAGGCTAGCTCATTGAATGTATTCAAATCACAGATAGATAGATTTTTAACCAATAAGGGAATTAAGGGTTATGGGGAGCGGGCGGGTAAGTGGAGCTGAGTCCACGGCCAGATCAGCCGTGATCTTGTTGGGTGGCGGAGCAGGCTCGAAGGGCTAGATGGCCTACTCTTGTTCCTAATTCTTATGTTCTTATTAATGTTGGGGAAGTCCAGAACCAGGGGTTGCAGTCTTGGGATGGGGGGTGGGCCATTTGGGACCGAGATGAGAGGGGACTTCTTCACCCAGAGAGTGGTGAGCCTGTGGAGTTCTCTGCCATGGAGGGTTGTTGGGGCCAGTTCACTAGGTGTATTGAAGAAGGAGTTAGATGTAGTCCTTACTACTAGGGGGATCAAGGGGTATGGCGAGAAAGCAGGAATGGGGTACTGAAGTTGCATGTTCAGCCATGAACTCATTGAATGGCGGTGCAGGCTCGAAGGGCCGAATGGCCTACTCCTGCACCTATTTTCTATGTTTCTATCTTTCTATACCTCATCGTGGATGACCTATACCCAACTAACAGGGGTTTTATTGAGTCTTGGGAACATCATTGACTGGCTAAGCCACTCACAATGCAACAGCTCTACATTTTTATTTTATAACTACTATACATCAAAGCACAGTACTGCAACAGACCAATGTTGAAGATCTTCTCATAACCAGCATCTCCGGTGCCTCTAAATTGTTGTTCTTGGCAGTACATGTATAAACAGAAGTGTCCAGAGTCCATTTGCCATGTAAGATTCAACAAAGCCTGATCAGTACTGCATCTCCAACAGTAGTTCACCTGGACCTCTGCCTCATCTTTCGTCTTTTACGATTCAGCCTGCGCATATGCTTCTTCCAAACCTGTGAGCATCCTCACAGGTGCATACATTACACTGTCCTCTCGAATTACCTTCTCATATCTAACCATCATATTTAGTCACCCAAGACAGTTTAGTGTTTGAATTCCCTCAATCTGGCTTCCGTCCTACCTGCAGTGCTGTGATGGCCCTGGTCAAAGTCAGCAGTAACATCTATTGTGACTTCAACTATTGCACGATATTGCTCCTTGTCCTCTTCGACCTCTCTGCAGTGCAGTGACAATTCCATGCTCCTCCACTTCCTCTCCTGTGTGGTCAACTCTGCTTGCTTGGTTCCCTCCTATGTTTCAGGATACAGCCAGCAATGACTTCTTCCCTTTCTATTCATGCAATGTCACCTTCAGAGTAACCCAAGATTCCATCCTTTTCCTCATTTACATATTGACTCTCTGAAATTAGCAATAAGAATGAGATCAGTTTCCATATGTATTCAGCCAACAATTAGCTCAAATGCTCCACCATCCTTGATTCCACAACCATGTATGTTTTGGCAGATTCATCATGCAACATCAATTCATACATGAACCGGAATGTTCTCCAATTGTGTGTTTGTTTCATTCATCCTTCAACATCGATGAAGACAGCCAAAATATAATCTCATTTTCTGTACTGAATTCTTTGATGACTGATGAGACCTATTTTTGCTGGGAATGAGTATCCACACATTCACCAGGTTGAGAATTTGAATTTTCAGAATCGACTTCCTGAGCTGATGTTTACATCCAGCATCAGCAATGCATCAGACCTCATACCTGGTGATGCTTTATGGATGGTCTTGATCAAGTTGTTCCCATTTGTGGACGCCTATGTTTCAATCAGTCACTCTTACGCAGTTTTTATATCTCTCTTGTTGTCCACCATGAGTTTGCTTCCAATAATATATGTGGGTCGAACAAATGAAGGACACAGGAATGATAAGTTGCTGGTACATGTGCTTGCTTTATTAGGCCAGAGCAAACTGAGCAAGCTCATACTAAACCATGTAACAAACCATGTGATAAATTATACTGCTTTCCCCCTTGAAAAAATGTATGTATTCCCCTCTCAAATACAAAAAAAACTATGGTCCTACCTTTCCCAGCATTAGGTGTACTACAACAAAAACTCCTGGCTTTTTTTTAAAATGAACTACAAATCCAGTTTAATAACAGGTTTGCAGGGCGTTGCTGATCTCCTTTAAAGAAGGTTTTTGTGTTGAATCAATTTCCGGGTTTTGTTTTGGTTCCGAACTCAAAGATGATTATTTTTCTATCTCTAACTTGTTTGAACCTGGTACTTCAATTACTGAAGTCTGAACTGAGTCAAACTCATGTATGTGTTCATGATCATGTGGTTCAAGATCACGTCTCGGTTCACTCTAGCAGAGATCATTTGATCTACATGAACACTTCAGATGTTGCCACCAATTTCAACCAAATATCTCTTGGTTCTACCAACCTCTACTATGGTTCCTGCATCCAACTTGTATGAACTTGACTTACCAGGTGGACTCAGAACACGAACACACTTGTATTTTTTTAAACTACGTTCTTTCTGATTGCTGTCATAATAACATTTCTGACCTTAACTGTATCTGTTCAACTCTTGAGGCCAAATTAGTTTGAACAAGACTCAATCATGTTCTCAATCACTTCTTCATCAAGAATTCTGCTGGGGTATATTCAGTTGTAGTGTGCGGAGTAGTTCTGTGCTTCAAGAAATTTGCCAAATATTGCTTCATGCAGATTCCCAAACAACCCGGCAGCACTTGCTTTTTGAGAGCTTCTTTCATTATTCTGACTGACCTTTTGGCTGCTCCATTTGAAGCTGGAAGTAGAATGTGAGTGTGTTTGATACGTTCCATTTCATGAATTCTTGGAATAGAGCAGAACGGAATTGAGGGCTATTGCCAGCAACAAACTCCTCAGGTAAAGCCATGACATGCGAAGATATAACTCAACTCATCTTTGGTATGTTCAGTTGTAGTATTTGAACCCTTGTGTTTCACTTCAAGCCACTTTAAGTGACTATTTACAAGTACCAGGAAATAATCATTTGCTTTCTCACAGAAGTCTACATGTACTCTCTGAAAAGGTCTACTTGGCCATGACCAGGGATGTAGAGGAGTTTTGGGTGGTTTGTTTCTGCAATTTTGGCAAACGCTGCATTTGCTGATTTCAACATCACTGTCCAATCCAGGTCAGTAAACAAAGCTTTTTGCAATTGATAACATACTGACAATCCCTGAATGTTCAGTATGAAGTTCGGCCAGAATTCTATCTGTCAAAGTAGTCGGTGCCACCACTCTGTTTCCCCACTTGATGCCACCTTGCTCACGGGACAATTCAGTATGTCGCTTATGGAATGGTTTCAACTGTGTCCAAATACTGATCAGTCCATCCATTCAAGGTACACTCGTTTGAGTCTTATCTGCAATCTCAGTTGCACTCACGGAAAAGTCTTTGTCAACTACACCCAGTGTGAAAATCTCACCTTCACTCCCAACACATGAGTTCTCATTTGGCAACCTGGCCAAGACATCTGCAATTGCGTTTTGCTTTGAAGTGCGATATTCAATTGTATGGTCATATTGTGATAACAACACTGCCCAGCATTGCATTCTTGATGCGACCATTGCAGGGATGGCAGATTTGGGCCCCAATATTGCCGGGATCGGTTTGTGATTGGTTATCAGGGCAAACTTTCTTTCGATTAGGAACTGTTGGAATTTCTTGATTCCAAACACTATGGTGAGGTGCTTCCTTTTCAATTTGCGTGCAATTTCTTTCGCTCTGTGAGGGTTCGTGATGCGAACACGAATGGTTTCTCTTGGCCATCATCCATTACATAGCTTATGACCGCTCCCACACCATAGCGGGAAGCATCACATCCTAACTTAAGCTCACGCTCTGTGTCGTAGTGCACAAGTAGAGCATTGCTAGAGAGACTTTTATAAGCTGTCTGTTGTGCTTTTGTCCACATCCACTGGATATCCTTCTTGAGGAGCTCGTGCAATGGAACTAACTTGGTTGATAACTCGGGTAAGAAACGTGTGTAGTACGGGACCATTCCAAGGAAAGATCTTAACTCAGATACATTTTGTGGCTTCGGACCATTGATGACAGCATCAACCTGAGAAGGCTGTCGCTAGAGTTCTCCTCAACCATCTTCTCCCTGTGGCCGAGGAGCTCCTCCCGGAATCACAGTGTGGATTTCGTTCCCAACAGGGCACAACGGATGATATGTATGCTTATCACTGTAATAAATCACACGTGGCCCATGCTGGAGCTGATCACCTTGTGACCTTTGGGTTTAATGTAAACTCCAAAAGTGAGTACTGCAGGGGGAGCCTGCTTTATATAGGGAGGCAGCCCGAGGTGCAGTAATGTGTGCCTCCCAGGCTTTCCCCGTGTTGGCTATTGCATGTAATTACGTGGTACAATGCATGGTACAGAGTATAGCTGCAAATACATTACAACACCTCCCCGCTCTTCCCCCCCCCCGCCAAGTCTTAGATGCAGTTTACAGGTCAAGCCTGACCGGGGGTCTGCGCTCACTGGTTGAGCGTCTGAGTTGGACGCTGGGTGTGGGCGGCCTGATCGGAGTGTCGCTGCCTTGCGGTGCTGCGGCTCTGGTGCGACGGGTTCTGTCATTTGGTGAACCGCTGGTTCTGTTACTTGTGGTTGGAAGTTGATGTCACTGTAGTCATCCAGCGGTTCTGGATCATCCGTGAACCTCAATTTGGTTTAATTGATGTGCTGCTTGCAGGTTTGGCCATTAGTGAGTCTTACCACGAATACCCTACTCCCCTCTTTAGCTACGACAGTGCCTGCGAACCACTTGGGCCCGTACCAAAGTTCAGCACGAAAACAGGGTCATCGACATTGATACAACACGTTAGAGTTGTGGTCATGATATGTACATTGCTTAAGACGCCAGTTTTCGACAATCTCACTTAAAACCGGATGCACGAGGGACAACCTTATTTTGAGGATTCTCTTCATGAGGAGTGCGGCGGGCAGAATCCCTGTACGTGAGAGTGAGTGGGGCCTTGTCTGATATGCAAGCAGCACGCGAGACGGATGGGTCTGCAAGGGGCCTTCCGTCACTCGCTGCATGCCCTGCTTTATGATCTGTACTGCCCGTTCAGCTTGGCCATTGGAGGCTGGTTTGAACGGGGCCGATCTGACATGCTTAATGCCGTTATAGTACATAAATTCGCGAAATTCGGAACTCATAAAGCATGGTCCATTGTCACTAACAAGGACGTTGGGCAGGCCATGGATGGCGAGCATAGTCCGAAGGCTCTCTATTGTGGCGGTGGATGTGCTGGACTACATTATAACACATTCGATCCATTTCGAGTAAGCATCAATTACAACTAGGAACATTTATCCCAGAAAGGGATCCGCGTAGTCTACGTGGATACAGGACCAGGGTTTGGAGGGCCAGGACCACAGGCTCGGGGGCCTCCCTGGGTGCATTGCTGAGTTGCTCGCACGTGTTGCACCGGCGTACGCACGACTCTAAGTCTGCATCAATGCCGGGCCACCACATGTGCGGTCTCACAATGGCTTTCATCATTACGATGGCGGGGTGTGTGCTATGGAGATCCTTGACAAATAAATCTCTGCCCTTCTTGGGCAGGACGACGCGATTTCCCCACAAAATGCAGTCGGCCTGGACAGATAGCTCATCCTTGCGCCGGTGAAACTGCTTAAAATCGGCATGTATCTCTCCATACGTGGTTGCTCAGTTCCCACTTAATATGCAGTTTTTCACCTGGGACAGCAGTGGGTCTTGGCTGGTCCAGATTCTTATCTGACGCACTGTGACAGGTGACCCTGGCCCTCAAAGGCTTCCATGGCCATGACCAGTTCCGCGGGCTGCTCCGCATCACCCTCGGTGGTGGCGAGCGGGAGCCGGCTGAGTGCATCTGCGTAGTTATCGGTGCCTGGTCTGTGACGGATCGTGTAGCCATAAGCGGACAGCGTTAATGCCCACCTCTGAATGCGAGCTGAGGCATTCGTATTAATACCTTTGCTCTCAGAGAATAACGATGTGAGCGGCTTGTGGTCGGCTTCTAATTTGAACCGCCGGCCAAATAGGTAATGACGCATCTTTTTTACCACGTACACACAAGCTAGGGCCTCCTTTTCGACCATGCAGTACCCCCTTTTGGCCTTGGAAAGGCTGCGGGACGCATACGCTACAGGTTGGAGCTTACCCGACACATTCGCTTGCTGAAGCACACACCTGATCCCGTAGGATGACGCATCGCATGCTAAAACAAGATGTCCACAGGGATCATACAGTGCCAGTAGTTTGTTTGAGCACAATAAGTTTCTGGCCTTCTCGAAGGCAGTTTCTTGATTTTTACTCCAGACCCAGTCATCACCCTTACGGAGCAGTTCAAGTAAAGTGCTCAGCCCAGTCAGAAATTTACCAAAGTAGGCTGGAACAATGACACAAACTTATCTAAGACCTGCGCGCACGTGGCTTTCTCCATCGACATTGCCCCATTTCCTGTTAAAATTCCGTAGCCAGCTTCTACCAAGCAGCATGGGCCCATTACCGGGAACAATTCATAGTGGCAATTTATGCACAGAACCATCATACAGCACCTGAACCATTGCACTTCCGAGGACCGGGATAATCTCTTTAGTGTGGGTGCGCAGCTTCGCGTCGATCGGGCTCAGCTTGGGCCTGTGTGCCTTGTTTGCCCATAACTTCTCGAAGGCCTTCTGGCTCATGATTGATTGGCTCGCACCCGTCTTCAGTTCCATCGGTACCGGTATGCCGTTCAGTTTAACATTCATCATAATCGGGGGACTCTTGTTAGTAAAGGTGTGCACTTCATGCACGTGCACCCCATGTACCTCTTCCTCCTCGGTCATCTCTGCGCGATCCTCAGGATCTACGCTTGACCTCCCATCCTCCGCTATGTATCGAGTTGTAGCACGTTTAAACATTTGTTGGAGGTGCTCCATCATTGAGCAATTTTTGCAGACATATTGTTTGAACCTGCACTGGTTTGCTCGATGAGCCCCTCCACAGCGCCAACAGCTTGCTGATGGACTTGCATTCACAGGTATTGATCTCTTCGCATTAGTCCATTGTTGTGGTGAGTGAGTCGTATCTCGGGTCGAGCAGAGGTCGCATTAGCCCAGCTGGGGGCACTTCTCGTGTCTGCCGACGAATTTAGCTTATTCACGGTCTTTGACCCCGGGTAATTCCGAAGTTATGAGTAGAGTAGCTTTGTTTCTTCCTCTCTGTATGTCTGAGCAATTAGGGTGGCTTTGGCTAGGTCCAAGTCTTCCTCCGCTAGCAATTTGCAGAAAATCCCTTCGGACCCGATTCCCAAAACAAAGAAGTCTCTTAACATGTCTTCAAGAACTGTCCCGAATTTGCATGGCCCAACAAGACGCCTGAGCTCAGCGATGAACGCTGCCACGTCTTGGCCTACTCCACGCCGTTGGATGTAGAAACGGTACCTCGCCATGAGCGCACTGCGTTTCGGCTTAGGTGATTCCGAACTAGCTCGCACAGTTTTTCGTAATTTTTCTCAGCGGGTTTCGTCGGGGCCAGTAGGTCCTTGATCAGTGCGTATGTCCGTGATCCGCAGACACTGAGGAGGACAGCCCTGCGTTTGCTGGCATTCGCGGCTCCCTCGAAGTCTTTCGCGACAAAGCATTGATCCAGCCGGTCAATGAAGTCATCCCAGTTTTCCCCAATACAATATCGTTCGATGTAGTCAATGGTGGCCATAGCTGCGTGTTAGTACCCTATTCTTGTCGCCAGTTGATATGTATGCTTATCACTGTAATAAATCATACGTGGTCCATGCTGGAGCTGATCACCTTGTGACCTTTAGGTTTAATGCAAACTCCAGGAGAGCCTGCTTTATATAGGGAGGCAGCATGAGGTGCAGTAATGTGTGCCTCCCGGGCTTTCCCAATCTGTTGGCTATTACATGTAATTACATGGTACAATGCATGGTACAGAGTATGGCTGCAAATACATCACAACAGACATGATCTTTGCAGCGTGACAGCTGCAGGAAAAATGCAGGGAGCAACGTCAGCCCATATACATGGCCTTTTTCGATCTTACAAAGGTCTTTGACACTGTCAACCGTGAGGGTCTATGGAGCATCCTCCTCCGTTTCAGATGCCCCCAAATGTTTGTCAACATCCTTCGCCTGCTTCACAACGACATGCAGGCTGTGATCCTTACCACCGGATCAATTACAAACCCAATTCACATCCGGACCGGGGTCAAACGTGGCTGCGTCATCGCTTCAACCCTCTTCTCAATCTTCCTCGCCGCCATGCTCCACCTCACAATCAACAAGCTCCCCGCTGGAGTGGAACTAACCTACAGAATCAGTGGGAAGCTGTTTAACCTACGCCACCTCCAGGCCAGGTCCAAGATCACCTCAACCTCTGTCGTTGAGCTGCAGTACGCGGACGATGCCTGCGTCTGCGCACATTCTGAGGCTGAACTCCAGGATATAGTCAATGTATTCACTGAGGCATATGAAGGCATGAGCCTTGCGCTTAACATCCGTAAGACAAAGGTCCTCCACCAGCCTGTCCCCGCCGCACAGCACTGCCCTCCAATCATCAAGATTCACGGCGCGGCCCTCGACAACATGGACCATTTCCCATATCTCGGGAGCCTCTTATCAACAAAGGCAGACATTGATGCGGGGATTCAACATCGCCTCCAGTGCGCCAGTGCAGCCTTCGGCCATCTGAGGAAAAGAGTGTTTGAAGACCAGGCCCTCAAATCTACCACCAAGCTTATGGCCTACAGGGCTGTAGTAATACCCACCCTCCTGGCATGAACGATGTATAGAAGGCAACTCAAGTCGCTGGAGATATATCACCAACGATGTCTCCAAGATCCTGCAAATCCCCTGGGAGGACAGGCGCACCAACATCAGTGTCCTCGTCTAGGCTAACATCCCCAGATCAACTTCACTGGGCAGGCCACATAGTTCACATGCCAGATGCGAGACTCCCTAAGCAACTGCTTTATGCAAAGCTCCTTCATGGTAAACGAGCCAAAGGTGGGCAGCGGAAGCATTACAAGGACACCCTCAAAGCCTCCCTGGTAAAGTGCGACATCACCACTGACACCTGGGAGACCCTGGCCAAAGACCGCCCGAGGTGGAGAAAGTGCATCCGGGAGGGCGTTGAGCTCTTCGAGTCTCAGCGCAAAGAGCATGAAGAGGTCATGCGCAGACAGCGGAAGGAGTGCGCGGCAAACCCGCCCCACCGACCCCTTACCTCCGTATATCATCATGATTCCATAAGCAACTTGGAACTCCTTGCAAAATCTTATCCATCGTAGCCTGGAAGATTTTGGGGGAGGACATTACACCACATGGCAGCTTGGTGTATGAGTACAGTCCCTTGTGTGTGTTGATGGTGAAATACTGTTGACTCTCTTTGTCAATATTCAGCTGAGTGTAAGCATGCAACAGGTCAAGCTTGGAGAAAACATTTGAGCCATAGAGTGCTGCATACAAATCTTGCGATGTAGGTAGTAACCAATCTAGTTTTAACTTTTTCAACCAGTCCTTGCCTATGACAATTAGCTCGCTACAATAATAGGCAGCTTTAATGACTGGCCATTATGTTCGACTGTACATTCCATTTGTCCACTGTCTAAGAACTTGAGTAGGACCACGAGTAGTCCATAAGGCCCCTCGAACCTGCTCCGCCATTCATTAAGATCATGGCGAGCAGCAGGAGGTGAGGATCTTGGCCTCAACTCTACTTTCCTGCCTGTTCCTCATAACCCTCAGCCTTGAATTTATTCAATGACACAGCCTCCACAGCTCTCTGGGGTCGAGAATTCCAAAGATTCACGACCCTCAAAGAAGAAATTCCTCCTCATTTCCGTCTTAAATGGGCGACCCCTTATTCTGAAACTATGCCCTCTAGTTCTAGATTCCCCCACGAGGGGAAACATCCTCTCTGCATCTGCCTTGTCGATCCCCTCAGTATCTTATGTTTCAGTAAGATCACCTTTCATTCTTCTAAACTCCAATGAGTATAGGCCCAACCAGCTCAACCTTTCTTCGTAAGTCAACCCCTTCATCTCAGGAATCAACCTAGTCAACCTTCTCTGAACTGCCTCCAATGCAATTATATACCTTCTTAAATAAGGAGACCAAAACTGTATACAGTACTCTAGGTGTGGTCTCACCAACGCCCCAGTACAGTTGTAGCAGGGCTTCCCTACTTTTATACTGAACCCCCCCACCCCCTTAAATAAAGGCCAACATTCCATTTTCCTTCCTAGTTACTTGCTGTACCTGCATGCTAACTTTTTGTGTTTCATGTGCGAGGACACCCAGATCCCTCTGTAGTCTCTCCATTTAAATCATATTTTGCTTTTTTATTCTTCCTACGAAACTGGATAACCTCACATTTTCCCACATTATACTCCATTTGCCAAATTTTTGCCCACTCACTTAACCTATCTAGGATTTCTCCAGAGTTGGTTTTTAACTCTACTGTACTCTTTATAAGTGGTATTTGATTAAATTTACTCTCGAGTCCTTATTCGTGATAGAGCAGTCTACCGCCGTGTCAATGCACATGTCAATATATTGCTCGTTGATCAAAAGTTTTGTACAGAAGTCTTTCTCATGAGTGATAGTGCTGCCGCTAGTGGCATAGATACTGTAGATGCCTAGTTCAACATCAGGTGTGTTCACTTCAGTATTGTGAACTACTCCCTTTTTTTTTATTGTCGCTGCTTTGCATTGTCACTAGAATGGTTCTTACTTCCTGCTTTAGATCTCGCTCTGCAAGTTGTTGAAATATTGCCTTGCTTCTGGCAGTGAAAACACTTCGCATTTCTGTATTGGCTGGACTGTGGCGAGTGATTTCTATTGCAGCGATAACAATTCACTGAACTGCTCTCACCAACATGCTTTTGACCCAGTCTCTCAGCTTTAGGTTAGGCAGTGGCTTTGTGACTGTAGACCTCAGCTGCACTGGTCACTTGAGTTGGACGGAGCTCCCTAGCACTCTTAGATGTCATCTCCTTAGATGAGGCAACCTTGCATGCTATGTCAAACGTTCGGTTCGGAGTGTTCAGTAACTTGGACTGTGTGCGTTCATCCACCAGTCCACACACAAACTTATCTCACAATGCACAATCCAAAAATGTGCCGAAGTTACAATGCAAAGACAAGTTCTTAAGAACTACAATGTACTCACTGATGATTTCACTTCGTTTTTGGTTTTTGGTTTCTGGTACCAAACTTATAGCTCTCTGCTATTTCTAACGGCTTTGGGTCAAAATGGTCCTCGGGTTCCTCGACAACGTCTTCAAACGACGCATCCTGGCGCGAGTAGGTTTGTGAATGTTCCGTAGACATCTGGCCTGATCTCCATTAGAAAAAATGCTTTTTTCCATTCATAAATTATTTTATTTTGAGCTTGAATATTCTCATATGCACCGTCTGTCTCAATAATGTTGTTTTCCTTTTTAAAAATAATTTTTTAAAAATCTCCATCTGCTCAACGTAAGAACTGTGGTTCGCGAGCTCGGCCATACATGCTGAGGCTGTCGATGAATCCTGTAGGTGCAGCCATGATTGTCCCGATCCCGTTGAACAGTGACTCACCACACTATCTGTGTACCTGTGCAAATCAACGGCGCTGTCGCAGTGTACACATATAGGCGAAGCATTAACAGTAAAACATCGCAAAAATTCAGTTTAGGTGTCACAAGTTCAAAAACTTGTCAACTCCATGTTACCTAAAAATGGCTTTAGGATCCCATCCTCGTCAGCACAATGTAATATACGTGTGTAGAACTAATGAAGGACAGAGTCGCGATGAGTTGCTGGTCCATGTGCTTGTTTATTAGGCCAGAGTGAACTGAGCATGCTCATACTAAACCATTTAACAAATCATGTGATAATACATAAGAAGATAAGAAATAGGAACAGGAGTAGGCCCCTCGAGCCTGTCATTCAGTAAGATCATGGCTGATCTGATCATGGACTCAGCTCCACTTCACCACCCGCTCCCCATACCCCCTTATCCCCTTATCATTTAAGAAACTGTCCATTTCTGTCTTAAATTTATTCAATGACCCAGCTTCCACAGCTCTCTGAGGCAGCGAATTCGACAGATTTACAATCCTCTGAGAGAAGAAATTTCTCATCTCTGTTTTAAATGAGCGGCCCCTTATTCTAAGATCATGCCCTCTAGTTCTAGTCTCCCCCATCAGTGGAAACATCTCTGCATTCACCTTGTCAAGCCCCCTCATAATCTTATATGTTTCGATAAGATCACCTCTCATTCTTCTGAATTCCAATGAGTAGAGGCCCAACTTACTCAACCTTTCCTCATAAGTCAACCCCCTCATTCCTGGAATCAACCTAGTGAACCTTCTCTGAACTGCCTCTAAAGCAAAGTATATCCTTTTGTAAATATGGAAACCAAAACTGCACGCAGTATTCCAGGTGTGGCCTCACCAATACCTTATATAGCTGTAGCAAGACTTCCCTGCTTTTATACTCCATCCCCTTTGCAATAAAGGCCAAGATACCATTGGCCTTCCTGATCACTTGCTGTACCTGCATACTATCCTTTTGTGTTTCATGCACAAGCACCCCCAGGTCCCGCTGTACTGCGGCACTTTGCAATCTTTCTCCACTTAAATAATAACTTGCTCTTTGATTTTTTTCTACCAAAGTGCATGACCTCACACTTTCCAACATTATACTCCATCTGCCAAATTTTTGCCCACTCACTTCGCCTGTCTATGTCCTTTTGCAGAGTACATAACACTTCCCAGTTGTCACTGCACCATAAAAGATCTTCTTTGAATTAATTCATCAGATATTCGCACCATATGACCTGACTATCATAGCTGTGCCTTTGTGATAAGAATATCTGTGCTTGGTATGCCAGCTTTTTTACGAACTTTGGTATCGGGGATCTTGTCTTGCATCTGATCTTCATTAGTCATCTCAGGCAGCTTAAGTGAAAGTAGTTCAGTTTCTTAAATGTAATGTGCCTATGTTGTCCAAATTTCAAGGCATAACGCAGTCATCAGAAAACCCTGTATACTTTGAGCTTGGTCTACAGGCCTCTCTTGTCCCAGAGGCATTCATGGAGTTTATCAAAAGCTAAGCTGGTTTTAGTGAATCTACAGTATCTTCTGTATTGATATGGATTTCTCTAGACAGGGTACTACCCAGGTAGATGAATCTGTCCATAGCCTGAAGCATGTGATCACTGATAGTGGATTGTAATCCTTGCCCAGGGCAGGTCAGAAGAGTACCACTGTCTTTTAAGGCCGATAGTCATGCCAAATCGTAGGCAAGCTATTGAAAAGTGGTTCATGATTGTTTGCATATCATCTTGGGAGTGGGTCTCGAGAGCACAGTCATCAGCAAATAGTTCGCAAACAATTTCTTCCAATGCCTTTGTTTTAGCTTGTAGTCTTCTACGGTTAAAGAGCTGCCCATCAGTCCTGAATCTGATCTTGACTCCGATTTCAAGATTACTGAAAGCCGTGAGAAGCATGGTAGCAAATAAAACACTAAAAATGGTGGTTCAAGGACACATTCTTCTTTGACACCGTTTGTAACGGGGAAGGATGTGGAATGATCCTCATCTTCCATCTTCCATTAGTCCTAAGCCATCTAGAGCCCCCTGGATGTCAAGGGACATACAGGGTAGGATAAAGAAAAAGAGGGAAGCTTATGACAGATACCGAGGCCTCAATACTGCAGAAACCCTAGAGGAGTATAGAAAGTTAAGGGAAGGTCATATCTGACTAGCTTGATTGACCCTCCTCAAAAAATTCAATGAGGGTAGTGTGTTTGATGTAGTGTATATGGATTTTAGCAAGGCTTTTGATAAAGTCCCACATGGCAGACTGGTCATGAAGGTAAAAACCCATGGGATCCAAGACAAAGTGGCAAGTTGGATCCAAAATTGGCTCAGAGGCAGGAAGCAAAGGGTAATGGTTGATGGGTGTTCTTGTGACTGGAAGGCTGTTTACAGTGGGTTTCCCCAGGGTTCAGTACTAGGTCCCTTGCTTTTTGTGGTATATATCAATGATTTAGACTTGAATGTCGGGGGTATGATTAAGAAATTTGCAGATGATACAAAAATTAGCTGTGTGATTGATGATGAAGAAGAAAACTGTCGACTGCAGGAAGATATCAATGAACTGGTCAGGTGGGCAGAACAGTGGTAAATGGAATTCATATCGCAGAAGTGTGAGGTAATGCATTTGGGGAGGGCTAACATAAGGCAAGGAAAAACATATTAAATAGGAGGCCACTAAGAAGTGTTGAGGAAGAAAGGGACCTTGGAATGCATGTCCACAGAACCCTGAAGGTAGCAGGCCAGGTAGATAAGGTGATTAAATCGACATACGGAATACTTGCCTTTATTAGCCGAGGCATAGAATACAAGAGCAGGGAGGTTATGCTTGAATTGTATAAAACACTAGTTAGGCCACAGCTAGATTACTGCATTCAGTTCTGGTCACCACATTACAGGAGAAATGTGATTACACTAGAGAGGGTACAGAGGAGATTTACGAGGATGTTGCCTGGACTGGAGAATTTTAGCTATGAGGAAAGATTTGGAATAGAAGAGGCTGAGGGGAGACCTTATTGAGGTGTATAAAATTATGAGGGACCCTAGATAGAGTGGATAGGAAATACCTATTTTCCTTAGCAGAGGGGTGAACAACCAGGGGAGATAGATTTAAAGTAATTGGTAGAAGGTTTAAGAGGGGATTTGAGGGGAACATTTTTCACCCAGTTGGTGCTGAGGGTCTGGAACTCACTGCCTGAAAGGATGGTAGAGGCAGAAACCCTTACCACTTTTTAAAAAGTACTTGGATGTGCATCTGAAGCGCCATAACCTACAAGGCTACGGACCAAGAGCTGGAAAATGGGATTAGGCTGGATAGCTCTTTGTCGGCGTGGACACACCAGATCTTAATTAATTTTGCACCTAAAAAGTGATCTTGAAGTCTAAGTGATCCTAAAAGTGTAACATTTTTCACATTGAAATTGTTTTTTAAGTTTTGTAACTTTCCAAGTTTATAAGTGATAAAAGTTTTTAAGTGATCTTCAAGAGTCATATTAAAAAGTAAAGTTTGATACAACAAATATTTTATTACAGTGACGTTAACTTTTCAATAAATTATTTTTTCATTAAAACTGATTCATCTTCCATTAACACAACACAACGTAGGAACAACTGCAAAGAATAAACATGTCCATGCGCAACAGTGGTCGCAGAACCCTCAGGCATCAGTATTTGAAGCGTTCACGGATGAGCTGCAGGACTCGAGCAATCATTAAAGGAGCACATGGACGGCCCTCCTCCGACCTCGTGCTCCGGCATCAGTCACTTGCATGCTTTCCTGATCGTCATCATCATCCACATCCTGCTCTTCCATAATATTATCATCATGCACTGGACCCTCACGTGGGTCTTCTGGTTTCACTACCAGCTCCTGCTGCCTCATGATGGCTAAGTTATGGAGCATGCAGCACACAACAGTGAAGTGACCGACAATCTGAGGAGAGTATTGCAAGTGGCCTCCGGAATGGTCCAGGCATCGGAAACGCTGTTTCAATATGTCAGTGGTCCTCTCAATGATGCCGCGCGTCGCAATGTGCGCCATGTTGTATTGACGGTCAGCTTCTGTCCGTGTCACGCGTAGGGGCGTCATGAGCCAGGTGGTCAGGCCGTACCCTTTGTCTCCCAGTAGCAAGCTCTGCCCTTCTGGCTGCTGCTCAAACATGTCAGATATAACGCTGTCGCGTAGGATGAACGCATCGTGGGTGCTGCCAGGGTATCTCGCATCGACTGACATGATGTGCTGCTTGTCGCCACACATGAGCTTCACATTGATAGAGTGGAAACTTTTCCTATTCCTGTACTGCTCGGAATCCTCCACAGGTGTTCACAAGGCTATGTGGGTACAATCAACGCAGCCCTGTACCTTTGGGAAGCCAGCAGTCCTGAAGAAGTCCACAGCCCTCTCATGGATCGCTTGTGTGGTCATTGGGAAATTGATGAAGTCATTCCTCCCCGCATACAGTGTAGCCGTGACCTGGTAAATGCAGGCATGTACTGCACATTGAGAGATGGCACACACATCTCCAGTTGTAGCCTGAAACGATCCCGAGGCATAGAAGGCAAGTGCAGCTGTTACCTTCACTTCAACAGTCAAGGCAGTTGACGTTCTGCTTCTGGGCTGCAAATCTGCTCTCAGCATATCACAGATCTCAGCGACAACTTCTCTGCGGAAACACAGCCTTTTGACACAATCAGCCTCGCTCATGTCCAGGTACGAGCGCCTGGTTCGATATTGCCGATGTGGGTAAGATCTCCTGCCCATCAGCCTACAGGCTATGAATGTTCCCAATGTTGGGGAAGTCCAGAACCAGGAGACATAATCTTAGGATAAGGGGTAGGCCATTTACAACTGAGATGAGGAGAAACCTCTTCACTGAGTTGTTAACCTGTGGAATTCCCTGCCGCAGAGAGTTGTTGATGCCAGTTCATTGGATATATTCAAGAGGGAGTTAGATATGGCCTTTACGGCTAAGGGGATCAAGGGGTATGGCGAGAAAGCAGGAAAGGGGTACTGAGGGAATGATCAGCCATGATCTTATTGAGTGGCGGTGCAGGCTCGAAGGGCCGAATGGCCTACTCCTGCACCTATTTTCTATGTTTCTATGACGTTCCTGGTGCGGTGAGATCTAATCAATTCTCTCCTATGCAGTGAATTTCTGGCGAACCATTGCATAATCCGTGGTGTTGACAATGCAGCACCCAATCTGCAAATTTAAGTTTCAATCTGGCTGCCTCTCCCTCTCCCTGGCCGAATGGCCTCAGTTACCCTCGCAGCTCGAAGGCTGCTTGCTGGGTCTTCGGCTGCTGTCGGCCACTGCCGCCGCCCCTATCCAGTGGCCGAATGGCCTCAGCTTCCCTTGCAGCTCGAAGGCTGTTTGCTGTTTCTTTGGCTGCCGTCGAGCCACTGACGCCGCCCCTGTCTCCTACATGGAAGGAAGGCCTGCCTGAAGCACCGCAGCTCAAAGGCTGCTTGCTGCCGTTGTTGTTGGGCTGCCGTCGAGTCACTGACCCCGCCCCTGTCTCCTACATGGAAAGCCTGCCTGAAGCACCGCAGCTCAAAGGCTGCTGCTGCTTCTCACTGGTTGGAATTTTCAATATTTTGTCTTTGCTTTGTTTATAATTTTTTAGTCAGGATGGCTCTTTATTTGTATAAGTAAGACTGTTGAATGCTTGTAGAATTTAATTACTTCCCCCCCACCCCCCTCACCCCCCTCACCCCCGGCTTGTTCCCTACGCCTGATTTGTA